>NC_045675.1:34718414-35018414 GCF_003331165.1 Xiphophorus hellerii | reverse complement strand
TTAAATGTAAGTTACATAAAACCAACATAAAAATAATTAATGTTAGAGCCAAACAGGAAGAACAAAATCAGGAACATTTCACCATATAAACGTTCAGAACACAGCTGGGGTGTTTTACTGCAGCTGATAATCTAATCAGAACCTGACCACTATAAGTAGTGTGGAAATAATGAAAAAAAAATATATATATATATATATATATATATATATATATACACACAGTATATATACAGTATATACTGTATATTGAAAAGTAAAAAACAAATCAACCTGATGTAAGTCCTCATCTGTTGTCCTTTCTGGCTATAATTAATATGATGTTTATATCTTCACACCCTAAAGCTACCTGGCTCTCCTATCTCTCCCCTGACCTTCTCTTCTCATAATAAAATTGTTTAGATTATTTAAAAAGTAACAAAAGGTTAACAGCATCACTATTCTATCACTGCTGTTCTCCTGATGGGATATTATTACACATAATATCTAATATAATGTTATGTTGATAAATAAATGACCTGGGGCCTCATGCATAAAGCGTGTGTAAACACAAATAATGTGTGGCGCCATATTTTACACACAAGTCGTCATGTATAAAAATGAACTTTGCATCAAAGTTTGTGTAAATATATGCACACTTTTTCCCTGGTGTGAAAATGTGCGGCAGCCACACAAACTTTTTCTATGAACATCAAACTACAAAGATACACTGAAATCTGACTACATTCAGTTACTTAGACCAAGAGGCATCAAACCCGATGTTTTTTTTTCATAATTTTAATATTTTTTTGTTTAAACTTAAACGATGAAACTGAACCGCATTTATCCTCAGACAATAACCTAACACGCACACAAAATAAAGAAAATAAAAATAAAAGGATGTGAAAACCTCACTCCAATGTAAATAGTGCTTTTCCTCATTGTTTGTCTCATAAAGATGTAACTTTATGAGGCAAAATGTGTTGGTCTGTCCGCCAAAGTACCTGAAATGGATCTATGGGGAAATTTTATTCTGACTAAAAAAGAAAACGGGGTTGGAAGGTGCGCCGTGTAATTGTGGAGCGCTTTGGCTCTGATGGAGAACATCTTCAATGGAAGGATTCAGAGGGAACGTGTGTACAGAGATCATATTGATCTGTTGGGAAATGTTGATGATGGTTTATTAGTGTTTAGATTAATCCAGACTGATCATCCTGAAGCTCTGAGCAAAACTGAAAGGAGGAGCCGTGCGGTACCGGTACCGGTCCAGCTGCAGTCATCCTTCAGTCGAGCCAGGCCCGCTTTATGAATGCGCCTTTATGGACATGAAGCATCTCTATTCTGTAAATGTACAACTTATGCACATTATTCCACTAAATGTCCACATTCCCACTCAAAGGGCTTTCTGACTCGCTGGCTGAATCCCGGCTGAACGCTCTGATGTTCAAACAGGCATTTGCACGATCTCTTTATTTATTTATGTTATGTGGATTTTTTTTCTTTAAAATGTATTATTTTTATTTTTGTGAGGTGACCTCATATGCCCTTGAAGCACCTTTTAAATAAAATATCTAATTATTATCATTATAAATACTTATACTGCTACAAACAAGGATGTTGCCATGGTTACTGCTTCATGTGGTGGCAGACTTCCGGGTATTTATACTAATACTTTATACATTATACTAATATATTTATACTAATATATTTATACTAATATGTGGTGACAGGGCGGACCAGCAGCTGCGCTCCATTTCCCGCAAATTGGGATTCATAAAGGAAATGTCTGCAGCTATGTGCGTGCGCACGGCTTTATACATCTGGAGTTTTTTGTGCACCGCACATTTCTAAACTTGCCATGTTTTAGTGTGAAAACTGCACACTGTTTTATGCATGAGGTGTTGTGTAGCCATTGCTCACACTGACATTGCACTTTAAACATAATCAACAACAAAAAAGGCTCAATTTGTTGCTGTTTCAGTCTCGTGATGAAATAAAACATTGTGGCAAGAGTCGTTAACTTTTAGACAAAGTTAGCAATAAGATATTGGACATGTGACTATTCCAAAATTAAGTCAATTTAACCAAAAACATTTGGTTCCTATATATAAAGTAAACATACAAGATGTTTTAAACCAGCAATATTCATGGCAACATTCCTGACAGACCGTTTTACTTCATTCAGAAAGAGTTTCTGACTCCGCTGCTGCTTCCTGCCTCTCAAACACTCTGAGCCGTTCAGAGGCAAAGGGGGGAGGAAGGAGCGCTGTGTTGGCCTTCCACACAGCGCTCCTCCAAAATAAAAGCAAGCTTTGCTTCATTCTGGGAGAGTATGTTAGACAGTCAAGGGGATCCTCAAAGTGTTATCTATATGGCCCAACAATGTTCAGTCTGGATCTGCTGAACCCAATCCAGACACAGCTTGTGTTGGACTCTTTCCTTTATGGAGTCAGGAAATGATGGAGGGATTGATCAAATCTGATAAATTTAGCATTTTGTCAGTGTTTAAAACTTACCCAATCTGCCATACAGGTGCACAAGGTGTTCCCCTGCGGACTGGCAGCTCAAGAGGGAACCATTCAAAAAGGAGATGTGGTTTTGTCCATTAATGGTCTAACATTGTGTGGTGTCAAACACATGGATGCCACTGCTATTTTACGTCAGACCCGTAATCAAACTTTGGCTGTGGTAGTCATCTGCAAGAGAACTAACGAAGAGGAGAAAGATGGAGGAAACAGGATGGGAGAGGAAAGTGAGTCTCACTAAACTTATCTTCATCTCTGGGATTTAACTAGCTTTTATTCCAATTATGTTTAAATGTTACTTTGTCACAGCAGTGGAACAGGAAACCCCACTGAGTGTTGATGTGGAGAAAGGTTCTGGTGGAATTGGCTTTTCTCTGGAAGGAGGAAGAGGATCAATTCAGGGAGACAGACCTTTAGTCATCAACAGGATATTCAAAGGTATGCCCATTATTCTGACAGAAAGTGATTATTTTGTTGTAATCCAAATAAACACTTTATTTACAGATGATCCTTTATTTTTATAGTAGGAACCACTTGCCATGTTGATTGAAACTGAAGGGGAAACATCTGTGTATTTTCAGGTGGAGCAGGAGAGCAAAGCGGTCTGCAATGTGGAGACGAACTTCTGCAGGTTCAAGGAGTGAGTCTACAGGATATGACTAGATTTGAGGCATGGAAGATGATCAAGGCTTTGCCTGAAGGGCCTGTTAGACTTGTAATCAGGAGAAGGCAGGTAGCAGAGGACTAAAAGTCATAAAGGGCCTTGGAAAAAAGATCTATACCCTCTGAGCATTTACACACTTTGTCACGTTACACTCAAAAACGTCTGAGTATTCTGTTGGGAATTTCTGTAACATATTGACCAACATTAAACAACATAGAGCTGGAAAGTTAAAGGAAATTGATCAATTGTTTTCAAAAAGGTTTTCCAAATATAAAGGACTGTCAGCTTCTTTACATTTCCACAAGAACATTGTGGTCTTGCATTTCAACATAAAATCCAAAACCAATTAGTTACAGAAGTTCCTATAATTAATAAAGAAGGTCCTACTGTGTTTAATTTACTATCTATATAAATCCAGGCATTCTGTTTTGTTTTAAATAACACCAAGTTTGCAATAAATGTTATCTTAGCACTTCTACATACAGACTGGTAGATTAAAGTAGATTTGTCTCTTAAAGGAGCAGTGACCAGACTTTAACCTGACAATATGTAGAAAAACTTAAAGATTGATGTTTCAACAGCCATGCTTCAGCTGTTCTTCAAATAATAACCATTGAAATCTTTCCCAGAAATTCCACATTAAATACTCTAAAGTTTGAGGTTGTAACATGTCAGTTGGGAGAAAAGTTAAAGGAGCTTCAATATTTTTGTGTTGGAAAATGGTGGCAAATTAATAAGACAAAAAATAAAACAGCAAAATTTCTTCCAAGTCTGTAAAACGTATGCCTTAATTGTTTCAATAACATCTTGGTTTTATTTCAAAAGAATACAGGAGCAAAACAGCTAATAAATACATGTTAATTAAATCACCAACAGATCTTTTAAATTAAATTCCTCTTTCAGAATAAAAGCACTGAACAAAATCTTTCTTAAAATCAACTCTGTAACTCTGTAATGCCAGTTCAGTCAGATCTCTGATCCTGGAAACTAATGGAACATTAGGATTGTTGTATTTCTTAGTTTGGTTTAAAAGATAGATCTGCTTTATAATACAACATGCTGTAAAATATGGTTGTATAGCATAAGCAGAATGGATTACTGCATAAGCTATACAAATTACCAAAACTGATCATTTTCAAGACAATTTAATAAAATCATCCTGTTGTAGTTCACACATTTTCTTTCTGTGCACCACCCAGGTCCCTTAACCAGTTTCAGGACTCGACTTGCACTTATATACTGAGAAAAATATTCTGAGTTCTGGATATAGATTAGTTTAATTTCTGTAATTGGGCACAAGAAAAATCAGCTTAGTATCTGTTCTTCAACTTAGTTTGTAAATAAACCTAAGAAAACCTGTGTGTGTGTTTTCTTCTTATGGGTCGTTCATATGGAGTTAAATTTGTTTCACAATAATAAAAAAAAATCACGTCAAATAAAAGAAATAAAATTGTGGTCAAGACTATAGGATTTGCAATAATTTTTTTGTTTCAAACAAAAAAACTTCTCAATAAAAAAAGTTAAACTGTGGTCAAAACCTTTTGAATTGTAATAATAATAAAAAAAACACAAAATAATGTTTAACAGTTATTTATTTAAATTAAAATCACTTATTTTTGTTTGATGAACAGAAACATTTATTTGCAGAACATAAGCTTTTATTTGTGCATGTCAGAGGTTTTTGGTTGACAACCTAAGTGTTTGATTACGATCCTCAAAGTTTTGTTTGATGCTCCCTTTTTTTGGTTCAGCTCAACGAGTTTTGATTGCTGGAATTGTGAAAATCTAAAGACAAACGATGTAAGAATGTGTCTATATTGGTTAGCGCTGACTAAAGCAGATGACTCTGACTTCCTGCTATCTCAGAACTCTGTCCTGAACTGCAGGGTTTGCTGCTTCGCTTTTCAGTGACTGGACACAGAATGTGAATGGTAAGTAATCTTCAAAAAATTACACAGTTAACAGCTACTAAAGTGTCCACCTTTTTTCAAAGAAGAAATCTTGTGACGACAGTCATGTATCTTGTCTGCTGAGGTCTCTGTTATCATATCGTGCTAACCAGGCACATGCAGAGGGTGGGACTTGAGCCCATGCCCCTTTATCCTAGTGCCCTTTTTGAGTTTTTTAAAATCTGTCATGATGCCTGCTTGTGCCTAAATAATGTTTAGCTAACTAGAACAATTTAGCAAAAATAAACTAGTCTGGCTGGCCTCGGTCTAACAGTGAAGGAGGATTCTCAGTCTCTCTGCCTCCATGTTAAGTCACTGGGCACCTGGTGAGGAGGAGGGGGGTGGATCTGTGCCCTCTATCAAATTATGGGCAAAAATATATATTAAAATTTTTACATACACCTGTTTGTGAATAAAAACCTAGACCTGATGTTGAAGTTAACAAAAAAGGTTCTATTTATTTTTTGTAATTGTCCTCGTAGCGGAAAGACCCTCCTCTCCCCTAAACACAGAAATGCTTCGGCTGCAGAGACAACTTCTACCTTTAATTTTATCAGGCTGCCCCAGTGCTGGACTAAATGCCCGGTTCCCTACAAGTCGGTCCAACCACTGTGGTCAGAACTTGATATCTTGACATAAAGAAATGGTACCGCGACTGTCACCACGACGCACCTCAGAGCCCCGGTACCGCCTGCTCACTGTTCGCTCTCTGCTTCACCTTAACAAAATGACCAGGCAGTTCTCACCGCTGCTGACGGGATCTGGGCTGGAGGTGAGCAACTGTGAATAGAAGTTACTGCAAAACCGCAATTGCTAAAGAAAGATCCAGCTAACAGCATTTGGAGCTCACAAAATATCACATAAGCATCAGCGGAAATACTTTACCAACCATTTGGACTGCAGCAACAACCAAACATGCCACCATTAAATGAATCAAGATGTTCCAAAAGCAGGGCAGATTGGCATAAGGGCTACCGGGGGATTCCAGGTAGATTTCAGCACAGAGATGCGGCTCGCTGTTCATGCAGGGCCGGCCCAAGGTAATATGGGGCCTTAGACAGAATCATGATTTAACCCCCACCAACCAAATCCTACTAAGAACATCAGCATCACTAACAGTGTTTAAATGTAGATGAAGTCTGTGACAATTGGCTGAGTTTAAAATCAATCACTGAATATTGGTTATTTGCTGTAATGTATTTGTGAGTAAGCCCAGCTCAAACACAAAGATTACATCATGTAGCCATGGTAACACAGTAATCAAACTTCTTTACACTTTTACAAAGTAAACTTCCTAATTAAATCTAAAATGTACAATTTTTTAAAAACGTTTTTCTCTGCTGAATGCATTAAATATAATAACATTGTCATTCTCAATAAATGACTGTTACAGGTTTAGATGTATTGTCTGTTTTACAATTCCACCATTTCTAGGGGCCCCTTAATGTCTGGAGGCCCCAACAGCAGCTACTAAGTTTTCTTTGCTTTGATACATATGTCCTGCAATTCTAGATATCAGAGGTGCTAACATCAAAAATTATGTAGAGTTAACCCCTTTGAGCTTCTTTGAAGCAGTCTGCAGACAAGATGTTATAGAGGCTAAACAGAAGTAGTAGGGCTTATTTATTAAAATATCAGTAAATTTGCTTATTTAATAACATACTTCATAACCAGCAACCTTCTCTCTAATGGTCTGTTTAAAAACTACAGTCTCAGATCAACACAGTGCTCCAGCACTGTCAGCAGCAGAAACAGAAACATTATAACTAAACATCAGAAAACATAGACTAAATTTGCTTTGCATTGCTCCCACATAGTGACAATAGTATGATCCGACTAAATGTTAGATTTTTGACAATATTTGTTGTTGTTGCTATGTGTTTTAAGATGTTGTTCAACGTTGAGCCCCCGCCCTCCAAAGGTCTCTGCACGGCCCTAAGCCTCACCTTGGATTGATCAACCTCTCACTAACTGGCTGCCATTCAATGGGAGCATGTTCGTCACCAATAAAATGGCTAAAAAACATTTAATATATTAACTGATTTTTCATAATTTAGCTTATGTACATGTAACAAGACGACCTTTTGCGGCTGAATTTTACAGTGAGGCTGAAACTTCGAGGCAGAGTCAGGTGGAAACAGCAGTGATTTATTCTACACACAAAATCAACAACACTCCTTTCACAGGTGAAACTGCAGCCTTATATAGTCCCAGCTGTGATGGACCAAACCATATTTAATTCACAGGGGAATCCCACTTCATCAATCTCCACCTATTTAAATAAAATACCTTTTACTAAATACAAACATTCCCATTTACTTTTTATAAATATTTTATGTTTTATCATTACACCATAATGAAACACCACAAAACCCATAAACAATCCCCCCCACCACACTTTTCAATGGCCTCTCCCAGAACCTGCCACCATGTTGTCTGGGGACAACATGGTGGCAGTATTTGCCACTGGGGGCAGTATTTGTCCAAACACCCTGGAGAGGACACAGAAAAGACAGGTGAGTCACTCTATAATAGCACTCCACACTTAACAGATTATGCACAAACATTTGCTCAGTTTTACCCACCAGTAGCTCATTGCTCTGAGTAACAATTATCCTCCCTCCACAAGCAACCACCTCACTTCTCAATGAGGAGCAGCTGTGCAAAGCCCAGAACAAAAGGCTACATGCTAATCACTAAAAATACTCAATAAATACAATTAAAACGTCTTGTGTGCAAATTGTTATTTATGTGCAAATCTATGCTTAAAGTGCAGTGCTAAATAAAATGCTTGTTAATAAAGTGCAAAAAGTGCTTTTAAGGTGCTATACAGTGACTTAAGCAAAAATAGTCCCAGTAATGAAGAGCTCTTCATTACAGTACATAATATAAAGTGTTTTTTGTTACCAACTGTGTGTGTAATGTGATTCGTGTGCTGAGGAGCGATCAGAAACGGCAGAGAACAGATTTGAGAGGAGGCAGGCAGTTTTCTTGCCTCATGGCAGGGGGCGCTCATGATCCCAGAAGTCTTTTGACTTCACATCTGCAGAGGAAGAGACAGTAACAGCGAGCCGTACAGTAAATAAGTCAAGTGCAGCAACATATTTATAGTTTTCTCCTCTCTTCCGACGTCAACATGGATGACTACATTTCTACACTTAAACAGTTTTCTAAAGTGGATTTTCAATCAAGAAGGAAATGATACTAAAGGAAGATCAACACCGGAGCTGAAAGGTTTGCTTCACACTACGAGATAGAAGGGTAGTTTTTTAATAAAATTGTGGAAGTCGACAGAAAAAGATGAAAAAGTTGTGTAGTCCACAACTCTGAAGTGAACTGGGGACCTCTGTCAGAGGTCAAGTCCAATGGCACACCACACCGGGACACCCAGGAGGAGATACATCCCTAAGCCACATCAACCAAAGTGGTTGATGACAGCGGAACTGCCTCCGGCCACCGAGTAGTTCTGTCCACCATCGTCAGGAGACAGGTAAAACCATTGGAAGATGGAAGCGGCCCCACTAAGTCCACATGCACATGTTCAAACTTCCGTTGCAGAACAAGAAAGTGCTCCAGTGGAGCCTTAGTGTGTCATTGCATCTTGGCACGCTGGCAAGCCAAACAGGAAGCCGCCCATGTCCGTACATCTTTACGGAGTCCTGGTCACACAAACTTTGTTTAACAGAAGCTTTATCGCCCGGGTGTGAAAGGGAATGAACTGCATCCAAAACCCGACGTTTTTGGATGACTAAAGGCCGAGCTTTACCAGTCGAGACATCGCAAAGAAGGGTTGCGCCACACTCATGAAAGGAGACCTCTTCTAAATGCAAACTGGATTCAGCCGCTTTAAAGGCCAGGATATCCTGGTCGGTCAGTTGGTCTGTGGCCATGGCGAGGTAGTCCACACCTAAATGTACCAGATTATTCTTGCCAGCCGCATGCTGAATGTGAGTGGTGCATTCTGAAATGGCAGATAAATGCCGTTGTTGCCGAGCCGACCACAGTTCGGAAACTTTTGCAATAGCAAAAGTGAGAGGCTTACGGTCAACAAAAGCAGTAAAGTCCCTGCCCTCCAACATGAAGCAGAAATGACGTGTTGGCAGAAAAAGGGCAAGCAGTTCTCTATGTGCTGCTTCAACCTTTGCAGGTAGGGGAACCGGCCCTTGAGAAGATACTTTGTGTCCCAGGAACTCAACAGCAGGCAGTCCAAACTGACATTTAGCTGGGTTCACGATCAGGCCATGTTCACTGAGTCTAACAAACAGCTGACGAAAGTGCATCATGTGTTCTTCCGCAGAGGGACTAGCCACCAATATGTTGTCCAAATAGATGAACAAAAATGGCATACCCTGCAGGACTGAATCCATAAGCCACTCTAAAGTCTGTGCTGCGCCTTTAAGACCGAAGGACATCCGTAAAAACTCATAAAGACCAAAAGATAACTGCAATTTTGGGTAAATCTAAAGTATGCACTGGGACCTGATGGTAACCTCTCACCAAGTCCACCTTAGAGAAAACGGATGCTCCAGCCAGGCGGGCAGAAAAGTCCTGAATGTGAAGTCCTGGTCGAGTTGTTAAGGTGTTGAAAATCCCCACAGGGTTGCCAACTCCCGTCTGCTTTGGGAACCATGTGCAACAGAGATGCCCATGGACTTTTGGAGCACCGTACAATGCCAAGATGCTCCATGTTTGCAAACTCCTATCGCTAACTTTGCGGTGTCTAGGCGGCGCGCTCGCGCAAAAACCAGTGGACCGACCGTAGGTATACAATGTTCCACTCCATGCTTTGCCACGTAGAAGAAAATGTGGGAACCGTTAAAGATGGGAACTCTGCTAACAGACGCTGATGCTCATCACCTGTGGCAAGCATGTTGGCGAGGGGTCAATGGCTGGAACCGCCAAGTTTACAGAGGTATGTATCAAAAGATACAGCATCTATTAAGCAGCTATTAGCAACATGTACTAATAACCTAAAAGCACACAAAAAATCTGCACCCAAAATAGGTAAAGACACAGAAGCTATTACAAAGTCCCACTGAAACTGATGTCCGTTGAAACACACAGTCACCAACTCGATCCAAAACTGTGAATCAGAGTGCCGTTAGCCGCGTCCAGCGGCGGTCCATTACTTTCGCACAAAACGTCTGCTGCCAAAACTGGCACGACGCTCCGCTGTGCACCCGAGTCCACCAGGAAACGCCGTCCAGAGACCTCATCCATGATGAAAAGCAGCTTGTCCGAGGTGCCGGCACACACAGCTGCTAGCAAGCGCCAGCTCTGTCGTTTCCCTGACGCACGAACGAATATGGAGGAATGCAGCGCTTCACCTTCACTCTGAACTGGCGTTATGCCGAGAAACGCATGCCTTGTCGCAGAAGCGCGCATCACTCTAAACTCTCGCATATAGATGAGAAAACGGACTGAAATATGACCGAAGACGAAACTTTTAAAGATACTCGTAACATTATCATGTTTCTTATCCATCCTCTCCCTGGTCTGTTCATCCTGTTGGCATCTGGCAGGAGATTCCGTAGCATCCGCTGCAGAACAGAAATAGTTGTCTCCCACTGGCCATCAGATTGCTCAACAATCCCATCACTAAAACTGTCTCAGACTGCTTGAAAATACTAAGTTATATATATATTTAGCAATACATTATTATTTGTTTATTGTGTAATTATAGGCACACTTGTGTTTCTGTGTGTGCTCCAGTGGCCAAGCGATGACATTTCATTGCCAATTTTACTTATGTTTCTTTGAGAAATGACAATAAAATAAGTCTAAGTCTAACTATGTAAGCCCTAAAACAGAGGGTTTTATTTCGCAGATTTATTGAAATAAATACGGTTTTTACACCTTTATTGAGACATACGAGTCAAATGTTTTTCAGTCAGTATCTGATGAAAATGTTCTCCACAGATGGTTTGAAATTCCCCAATTTTTCTTTTAACACCATAATAGCTTAAAGCATTACAAAACCGAGGCCCATTATGTAGAACATTTTATATCATCCTTAACTGTCTAGTCTATTAATGTAGGGGGGATGCATTTTAATTTCTGAGATTGCCAATATTTGTATTGCCTGTCTGTTGTCCTGTTGAACTGAAACTTATAGAAGTAGCTCAGAGAACAAGTGTCATTACATAGAAATGGTGAAATCCCTCTTAACTCTTTATTTCTCCATATTAGCAGGGGGAATCATTTTACGGCAAAGCCTATTATTAGCCTGCTGATATTTGCATGCCCTCTCTATTTTCCTCAAATGTTATGCTATTGATATGAAACTCTTACCAGTAGCTCAGAGGAAACGTGTAATTATGTAGAAAAGGTTATTTCACTCTTTACTCTTTATTTCCTTTATTTCTTCAAGCTAGGATGGGGATGCATTTTTTGGCAATATGGATTTTGAGCCTGCCAATATATGGATGCCCTATCTTTTTTCCCCAAATATCGTCCTTTTGGTTGAAACAGTACCAGTAGCTCAGAGAATAGAAATGATTATGTAGAAAAGTTAATTCCTTCCTATTCCTATTCCTTCTATTTAGCTGAGTTAGCAGGGGATGCATGTTTTGGCACAGCAAATTAAGAGCTGACAAATACTTGCATGCCCTGTTTTTCAGTTTGAAAGTGTCATACAGATATAAAAGCTACTCTAGTAGCTCAGAGGATATGTGTCATTGTCTAGTGTTATATTTCAAATAACACATTGGAGGCCGCTGGTGACCTTCCTCACCTGTCAGTGGACTATTTGATCTTATGCATTCATTATTTCACAACACAGTAAGAAATATTCATAAAGAACCCACTTTACTCAAATCTAACTCTTAAGTAGTTCACATTCATCAATCTGTGTCAACTGGGGGTTTCTTGACACAGTGATGGTGGTGCCACTTATTGCTGTCTTACCCTTTGTTGTGACATAATGAATTCATAAGATCAAATAAAAACAGGGCATGCAAATATCGGCAGCTCATTATTTGAGCAAACCATGCATCCCCAGCTAACTCAGCTAAATAGTTAGGAAGGATTTCACCTTTCTACATAATCATTCCTGTTCTCTGAGCTACTGGTATTGTTTCATACCAATAGGACAATATTTGGGGAAAATAGATAGGAAAGCATATATCGCTAGGCTCAAAATCCATATTGCCAAAAAATGCAAACCTCATTTTAGCTTGAAGAAATAAAGAGTAAAGAGTGAAATAACCTTTTCTACATAATTACACTTATCCTCTGAGCTACTGGTATGAGTTTCACATCAATAGCATAACATTTGAGGAAAATAGAGAGGGCATGCAAATTTTTTCAGGCTAGCAATAGGCTTTGCCGTAAAATGCATTCCCTGCGAACATGGAGAAATAACAAGTTAAGAGTGAAATAAATTTTTCTACATAATCACACTTGTTCTATGAACTGCTGGTATGAGTTTTATATCAATAGGATAAAATTTTAGAAAAATAGAGAGGGCATGCAAATATCGGCAGGCTAACAATAGGCTTTGCCGTAAAATGCATCCCCTGCTAACATGGAGAAATAAAGAGTTAAGAGGGATTTCACCTTTTCTACATAATCAGAGATGTTCTATGAACTGCTGGTATAAGTTTTATATCAATAGGATAATATTTGAGGAAAATAGAGAGGGCATGCATATATTGGCAGGCTAACAATAGGCTTTGCTGTAAAATGCATCCCCTTCTAACATGGAGAAATAGAGTTAAGAGTGAAATACCCTTTTATAAATAATTACATTTGTTCCCTTAATTGCTGGTATGAGTTTTATATCAATAGGATAACATTTGAGGAAAATAGATAGGGCATGCATATATCGGCAGGCTCAAAATTCATATTGCCAAAAAATGCATCCCCCTCCTAGATTGAAGAAATAAAGAGTTAAGAGAGATTTTATCTTTGCTACATAATTATACTTATCCTCTTAGCTACTGAAATTCTCGGCAGGCATGTGTTTCTCGGCATAACATACAACTTACATGGTTTTAAAAATCTAATATAGCCTGGTATCCTCTGCTTCTTGAGTGCTTTTGCAGTAAATCAACACTATCACATTTCATTTTCATATTACTAAGGTTTCTAATTAACTTGTTTCTCTGAATCAAATAATTCCTACAACTCAAAATAACATGTTCCACTGTCTCATCTTCCCCACAGTCACATTTTCCTGTCTGATGTTTCCCTATCAAAAATAGTGATCTATTCAGTCCAGTGTGTCCGTTTCTAAGTTGTGAAATAATGATCTCTTCTCTCCTGTTTCTTTCTGTTCTTCTCGTTTTTCCAATTCTCTTTTGGAATTGGACAAATTCCAAAATTTGGAATTTCTTTTCTTCTACCCATAACTTTTACCACCCCTCTTTTGTCTTTTGTTTAATTATATCCTTTATTTCTGTTATACTAAAACTAACATTAATATCTATCCTTACCTGATAGATATTATTAGGTAAGGATAGGCAGACAGGATGGCTCTCCTCAGCCATTTCATTCCCCTTATTCCCATGATGTGCTGGAACCCTGTTACTGTTAGTCCCATCATATTGATTCTGTAAAGTGTTTGTTGTATTTCAATTAATATATCTGGTCTACTGTCTGACTGATTATTTTTGCAAACTGACTAATGAAGAACTAGAATGATAGATTTTAATGGTCTGACCTCTTCCACCCATTGAACTGCTAAAAACAAAGCTAGCATTTCTCCTGTAACACCCAGACTCCATCACTAATCCTTTTCCCTACTTTAATTTGAAACTGTGGCACAATAAATGCTATCCCTACCCTATTAGCTGTATTTTTTGATGCATCTGTGAATATTTATATATAGTTATAATATTTATTAAAGTATTCTTGTACTATATACTGTATTTATTCATAATGTGAAATTTATCTTTGTTCTTCTTTTCTAATAATGGAAAATCAACTTCAGCATCAGGAAGTATCCAAGGTGATACTGCAGGTAATGGAACTGTCTGACATACTGTATATCTAACTGATTTCAATGAATTTCATTAACTTTAGAGTTTATTATCCATCCAAAGCTCTTCAACTGTTTCTTTTCCTTTTCTCATCCAGGTTTAAGCACCTCTAATGTTGGATGATCATTTCTTTGTCCCTGTAAATTGATCAGTAGTTTAAAGATATTTGATCCCTTCTAACTTTAAGAGGCATTTCTCCCATTTCAACCTGTAATGCTGCTGTTGAAGACGTTTTAAAAGCACCAGTAAATATTCTTAAAGCCTGATGTTGGATAATATTTAACTTATGGAGGTTTGTATCTGCTGCTGAGTTATAAACTATACATCCATAATCCAAGACTGACCTAATTAACCCCGTATAAATTGCTTTTAATAAATTTCTATCAGCTCCCCACTCTATTCCAACTAAACACCTCATTATATTTAACACTTTCCTACATTTATCGATTATTTTATTAATGTGCACACCCCATGTCATTCTTTCATCAAATCACATCAAAAGAAATTTAAATTGTTTATTTCTTTCCAAATCCTGACCATATAATTTAAGTATAATTTTTTATAAACTCTTTTCCTTCTAAAAACATTATTTTAGTTTTCTCTACAGAAAGTTTAAAACCCCATTTATCTGACCATTTGTCTACAACTGAAATTGCTCCCTGAAGCTTCTTTACAATAAAGTCTAAATTTCTTCCTCTTTTCCACATTGCTTCATCATCAGCAAAAAGTGAAAATCCCATTCCACCTTCTGCTTCTTTAAACATTTCATTAACTACCACTGAAAATAATAACAGACTTACTATACTTCCCATTTTCTATATTCAAACTCTCAGAATAATCCTTCCCTATTCTCACTTGTATTTGTTTTCCTTCTTTTAATCCATCTAAACATATGACCATTTATACCCATTCTTCTAATTTTAATTAATAACCCCTCCCTCCACATCATATCATATGCTCTCTCCAGTCATAAAATACTGCCACAACACTCCCTTTATTCACTTAAGCCTTTCAAATTTCATGCTCTAAACATGAAACTGGATCCATTGTACTTCTCCTTCTCCTGAAAGGCTGATAAGACGATATGAGTCAAAGACAGCAGCTCGAGGGAGCCATCTGGTGGAGAACCTGAAGAGGTGGAAGGAGATGGAAACTCCACACAAAACCCAAAACCCCGACTCCCAACAAATATTAAACTTTACATTGTAAAGTTTAATATTTTAACAACAAATGTAAATGTGAATTTTATCAGGTTCTTGCTATTATAATTTGTACTTACTAAAACTGAAAACAGAAAATAAGTTGGTTATTTAAAACTATTAGACAGGAGGGACAAACAGCAGCTGACATAAGAGCTTGGAAATTAATGACCCATTAAAAATAAACATAACTTTATGGTTAGCAAGAACTTTTTTGGTCATCACAAAGTAACTAAAGTAAAATTTTAATGAGGTACTTATTACTTTTAATACTAGTAGCTGTATTTGTACTTAAGTGCAATTTTTTAAATAAATATCTTTGCCGTCTCTCTTTCTTTTTCTTTTTTTTCTCTCTCTCTTTTTTGAATAAATTAGCTATCGTTCTCTGCACTTTTATCAAGTTTTGATTTTGCTTGAATTAAAAATTCACTGTCCCACAGTGTTTTTCCCAGTGTTTATTTTAAAGTGTATTATAAGCGATTTATTGTTCGTCCTGTCCCAAAGCAAGCGGCATGTTTTTATGTCTGTGGACCACCTGAGAAAAATGTCTATGTGCTATCATTTAATACGAGTGAAATCTCCCCCAGGGGAGAGGGACTGCCTGGGGGGATAGAGGCTCCATTACGGAGCACAGACAGTTCAGAAACATTTTGGAATAAAAAAAAAGCTATTTATAAACAGATTAGGTTGTGTTTTAAAGTCCTCATTGCTAGCAGATGTATTTTGACTCAAACTTCAGCCGTCAATACGTTTCAAATGTTTTTTATAATCTTTCTAGCCAGCACCTTCCTAACTCTTATTTTTGTGCCTTTCAGCTTCTGCTCAGCAGTTTGACCCAAAGCTGACTGACAAACAGTAAAGTGAAGGTGTGGCTCTTGCACCACAGTGGGAGAGAGGCATCAAGGAACCAAAGTGACACCAACCAGTCAAACTTGGGTTCCCCAACACTTACTGTTTCCCTGGTTCATACAGTACAAGCTGAACATCCTGGACGCTGGTCTTCCACGGACAACAGCTTGTTTGTGACAGTCAAAAAGGAATCAGGTATGTTTACAGATCTATGCCTGTTTTCCTAAATAAAATGTAATATTAATACCATGTTGCCATATTTAAGTTTGTGTACACACATTTTTGGAAATATGGTCACAGACCACTTTCAGTATCATTTCAATGTGTGGCTTCAACATGGATTCAACTATAATATTTCAGCATTGATTCATTCATATTTTGCCATCTAGGATTCCAGTATGACAATGCTTGTTCTACATCTGCTTCTTAAAGATGGTTGTTAAATTTGTGTTAAAGTTAAATGTTTCGAGATAAAATGGAACATTATAAATTATTGAGGCCAAATAAGCGGAAGCAGCATGTACAGCAAACTGTTTGTGCTTGGGAGTGAGAACAAAGGGCAGCAGGGTGGGGTAGGGTCAGGACAGGATACAGACTCTTTCTGTGGTCCAAAAATAGATTCCAAAAACACTGTTGCTCAAAGGTCAGTGTGTGGGTAGGAAGAAGACCAGGTGGCTGCAGGTTGAACAAGAAACAAGTCTCTGCATAGTCAAAATTAAACAGCATAGCTCAAATTTAAGCATAGACAGCCCAGTTTTAGGAGTATCCAATTTAAATATATATTTGTTTTTTCTGTGTCATCAAATTGATTGGACTGATTCACTTTGTGCTAAAGAGGATCCTGTTTTGCTGCAGCTGCTCCTTTTGAGCGCCTCTACAAAAGCTGGACTAAATGTCTGTTTCTATAAAGAAATAAGAAAACCCCAGAAGGTGTTGCATGTTGCAAGCTGATTTATTATTAATAATAATAATTATATGAACCATATGCATTATGACTGATAATGCATATGGTTCATATAATTATTATAAATAATATTAAGTGTTTATTATAAATAGCCAGGCCTTTGTCAAGATCATTTGCTTCCCTTGGAAAGCCTTTCCTTCTTGTTTTGGATGATGTGCAGCTGGACTCATTTTGGCTAATACCATTTAAACTTTACTCTTTTCTTATGATGCGTAACCATATCAACAGGGTGGCACCTTTCTTTGTTGCTTCCAGAAGCTTCTAACATTGCAAAAGCTGAAATAATACCACAACTGAAGCCAGAAAACCCAGAGGAGTCAAAAAGGAGGCAGAGCAGGAACAAAGAGGAAATTCAAACTATCTCTTCCATTAATCCCAATAGGCAATGTGAGATTGTTAGCTAGCAGGTTGGATGAACTTCAAGCCCTAACAAGAACTCAGCAAGAATATAGGGAATAACTGCAGGATTATATGCACAACTCCACTGTCTCTCTGCCAGGTTTCCTAACTATAGAGTGAGACAGAGATTTAAAGAGCAGTGGGAAAAGGACAGAAAGTGGATTAGCGTTGCTTGTCAGCAACAGATGGTGTCATCCAGAGGGCTGTTTCTCAAAAGCAGGATTCAGAAATTCAGGATAAGAGATAAAAGTCAGGCTTGACATAATATGATCAGTTCATCAAGAAAGGTGTTGAACTAAACAGATGAGGTGGGGAGACATCTACGATCTGGCAAAAAAAAGACCTGATGCAGTTAGGACTACATTCTATTCATTCAAAGACTGCAGTAATAAGTAACAGGTATACTTACTGTAGTTATGTCAATTCAAAGATAAATTTTTTTGTAAGATAAAGAGGTTCTAAATCCAGCATTTCTCAGGCTTCCTGATAGAGGTCAGCAAGGTCAAGTGTCGAGCCACAACAGGAAACCTAGAACTGCTGCTATCAGGAGTGGCTTCCTTCACACAACAAACTGCTGCAGTCATAATTTCAGCCAATGTTTGGCCCATTTCCTGCTCTGGGGGAGAAGAGTGTTAGAGGTGGAGGAGGGCCGTACGGGGGGCCGTTTAGGACAAAAATTATGTTTTGTCTCCCACACACTACTAAAGACTCATACACACACAAAAGACTAAGACTGCGCGTGTACACCCCTAAAATATCACACACACACACACACGCCATACAGACATACTATTCTGAATGATAGGTTGAAAATGTATGTGTGTGTGAACTAACACTTGGCTGAGTGACAATGAATGAATGAATGAATGAATGAATGAATGAATGAAAATTAGACTTTTTTATTGAATATACAAGAATAACAATGACAATCTCAAACAATATGTCAATAACAAATATTACAAAAAACAAATATCACAACTCCTGCTGTTAAAAGATCCAATTGGATACAGAGGCTAGAACAAAGTACTAAAATTAGTGGGAAAATAATAATAATAATAAACAAATACTTATTAATAACAACAACAACAACAATAATAATAATAATGTTAAATTAAATTTATAAGAGGGGGCTACTAACTGAAAATCTTCCGTTAACTCCTACATTTTTATTGCGTTTAAATTCTAAATCTTTCTCAGACATCTTTTAAAAAAGGAAAATTCATTTTTGAGAGCAGAGATTGAGATTGAGCATTTTGCATAGTGACATTTATATATACACTGCTCAAAAAAATAAAGGGAACACTTAAACAGGTGTTTAACACTTAAAGTGTTCCCTTTATTTTTTTGAGCAGTATTTATATATATATATATATATATATATATATATATATATATATATATATATATATATATATATATATATATATATATAATATTTTGTTACAATAATCAGAACATTGACTAACAATTCCAAATTTTTTTCTTTGATAGATAAACCGAACTGAATGTTTTGTAAAGAAATAAAATCCAGATTTATTGCTTTAGAAGACAGAAAGTTACGAAGTTGACCTCATAAGATTAATACTTCTTTACATTCGTAAAACAAATGTTTAGTTGTTTCCATTTGAGTTGTACAAAAACCACAATTCTCAACATTAAAATTAAAGCTCTCTCTTAATAAGTCATGTGAAGGATATATGTTATTTATTATTTTAAAATGTAATTCTTTATATTTAGGATCAATTTGTCCTCATTTTGACTATCATAGATTTGTTAAAATCTTGTAAGAGAACTGTGCTTTTCATTCTTCCTGCGTACATATTATTTATAGAATACTGATTCAAAAACCCGTTGCTGCATTTATTATCTCTAATGTTCACATACTCAACTTGAATCTTATGGAGTCTTGAGATAGAGAAATTAGGTAAATTGTTTTTAACTGACAGAATGAGGACATTAGGGATACTATATAAAACTTTCTTATAATTTGTTAGTGAACAATCAGTTCCATACTTCCTGTTAAATTCCTCCAAACTGAAAATATCACCATTTCCATCCAGTAAATGAGTAATTGACCAGATTTGTTTATTTGTTTAAATCTTTCATAAAGTAGATTTAATGGAGATTAGACGTGCATTTGTCTGTGTGAGAACAAAACACTAAAATTGCACATATACACTACTAAAATATCACACACACGCACACACAAAGCATACAGACATATTATTCTGAATGATAGATCGAAAATGTATGTATGAGTATGAACTAACACTAGGCTGAATGAATGACAATGAATGAATGAATGAATGAATGAATGAATGAATGAATGAATGGGGATTAGACTTGTATTTGTCTGTGTGAGAGTTGTGACGGAAGAGGCAGGGCATAATTTATAGATCAGATGGCGCATGTGTTGATACAGAAGAACTTTGATAGAGCCCTGATAGTGCCCTGATAGGGCCGGGGGGACGGCCTGTCATTCTTTGCCAAAGGGAACAGCATTACAGCAGCAGTCACACATTACTGTACACACATGATTGTTTAAGAATTGTCGTGATTTCAACATTCATGTTGACAACCCCCAAGACAGAGGGGCAAAAAAGCTCGCTAATATTTTAGAGACTTTTGGTCTAACACAACATGTCAAACAAGCAACCCACATTCAAGGACACACACTGGACCTGGTCATCAGTAATGGTGTGAATATTTCCAATCTCTCTGTAACTGATGTCGCCCTGTCGGATCACTTCGCTGTTATCTTTGAAAGTTCTATATCCTTTAACCCACTTGGATAAACAGCAAGCATTACAAAACGTTCTCTCACTGAAAACACAGCAGAAACATTTAATCAAATCTACTCTTCTTCCTCACCTTTAAGCTGTAATGACATAGATAAGTTGGTAAATGATTTTCAGTCTAAAGTTTCAGATATAATTGATTCCGTTGCCCCAATTAAAATGAAGGTTGTGTCTGGTAGGAAGAAATCTCCATGGAGAAATGCACAAACAGTTAGATCTGCAAGACAACTCTGCCGTAGGGCAGAACAAAAATGGTGTAAAACTCATCTTCACGTTCATTATGACATCTATATGTCATGAATTGCGGGTGTTGAGGTGGTGAGGCAGACGCTGTAGACTCAGGATGTGATAAATGAATGATTTTAATGGTGAATGTCCAGCAAAACACAGTCCAAAATAACGGGCAGCACGGCCAAGCGGAAACCAGGGCTCGAGGCCGGTAGCAACCGTAAAAATGAAGGGACAACGGAACAACACGAAAGCACATTAGACAAGGACCCGACAAAGAACAGACACATAGGTGACACTAAATACACTGGGGGTAATCAGGGAACAAGAAACACCTGGGAACTAATCCAGGACAACAAGGAGACACAGAGACACCGAAAACTCGAAATTAACACACAGAAAACACAGAACACGACAGTACCCCCCCCCCTCAAGGGCGGCTACCAGACGCCCAAAAAACAAAAAAACACAACAAGTGTGGGCGCCCCTCATTTTTGTCCAGAAACAAAAATGACTACCCAACGGAGAGGGCGGAGGCACAGGAAGGGCCAAGAGTCCAAAACCAAATGGAGGTGGGAACCAAGGAGGTTGTCCGGCGGTCGCCCGCGGCGCTGGAGGCGGCGACAACGAGTCCCGGGGACCGCCCAGAGGCGGCAACGACGAGTCCCTTGGGCCGCCCAGAGGCGGCGACAACGAGTCCCGGGGACCGCCCAGAGGTGGCGACGACGAGTCCCTTGGGCCGCCCAGAGGCAACGACGAAGAGTCTCTGGTGCCGCCCTGAGGCGGCGAGGAGCACAGAGAGTCGGGGTCTCGGGAGGAGCGCAGAGAGTCGGGGTCTCGGGAGGAGCGCAGAGAGTCGGGGTATCAGGTAGGGCTGAGAACCCACTAACTGGGGCAGGAAAACCCACTACCCGCGCCGCCTGTCGGCCTGGAGCCAGGCAGGCCGCCTGGAACCCCATCACCATGGGGACCGTGGCTGGAGCAGTCTCTGGAGCGTGGGTGTGGGGCTCAGGAGCGCCGGCAGGAGCGCCGGCAGGAGCGCCGGCAGGAGCGCCGGCAGATTCGGGCGCAGCGAAGAGAGGCGGAAGATCCGGAGCAGCGGCGGCGGCGAGGGGCGGAGAAACCGCTGCGGCGAAGACTGGAGGTTGCGCTGGTCCCGGAGACGCTGGAGCTGGGCTGGTGGAGCGGATGGAGGGAATGTTCGGCTTGGGAGGCAGAGGGTCGCCAGCCATGACGGCTAGAGCTGCCTCACGCTCCCACTCTGCCTCCCTCTGCAATTCCACCAACCCCAGGTGCGGAAAGCGTGGAACCCAGAAGTCCAGCAACAGTCCCAAGCGGATGGCAAAACCGAGGCGTCGGCCGGCAGCGTACGGTTTGGCCATTGCCTCCTCATACTCGCTGATAGTTTCCATTAGTTCTTGTAACTCCTCTGGGTCCATGTCCAAAAAATAGCGTGCCTCACCGTTCGGTCTGGTCGGGTCCTTCTGTCATGAATTGCAGGTGTTGAGGTGGTGAGGCAGACGCTGTAGACCCAGGATGTGATAAATGAATGATTTTAATGGTGAATGTCCAGCAAAACACAGTCCAAAATAACGGGCAGCACGGCCAAGCGGAAACCAGGGCTCGAAGCCAGTAGCAACAGTAAAAATGAAGGGACAACGGAACAACAGAACGCACATTAGACGAGGACCCGACAAAGAACAGACACACAGGTGACACTAAATACACTGGGGGTAATCAGGGAACAAGAAACACCTGGGAACTAATCAAGGGGAGAACAGGACAACACGGAGACACAGAGACACCGAAAACTCGAAATTAACACACAGAAAACACAGAACACGACACTATAAAGAAAAACTACGTAACTATCATTTAACACTAAAACATGCAAGAGAGGCTTTCTTTGCAGATGTCATAAACAAAAACATTAACAATGCTCGAGCTTTATTTGCAACAGTTGACAGAATCACAAACCCTCCTGTGACGTTACCACCTGAACTTCAATCTGATGCCGCTTGCAACAAGTTTTCCAGCTTCTTTTCAGAGAAAATTTTAAAAATCAGAGGATTAATCTGCACATCCACTATAAAGCCAGTACCAATGCTGTGCCCAAACAAAACAAATACAGGAAAAATGACCCAATTCCAACTACTTAATTATAAAACCCTACAGGAAATTACAAGTCAACTAAGCTCAAGTTCCTGCTGTCTGGATGTTTTACCCACACATTTCTTTAAGAAAGTCCTGCCTGTTATTGCTAATGAACTGATCCAAATCATAAACTCATCGCTCTCATCAGGCGTTTTCCCCCAGGCTTTGAAAACAGCAGTAATCAAACCACTTATAAAAAAGAACAGTCTGGATAAATCACTAATGCAGAATTACAGGCCGATCTCCAACCTCCCATTCATCAGCAAAGTTATTGAAAAAGCTGTGTAAACAATTAAATAGCTTCCTAACGATAACCAACCGCTTTGACTCCTTCCAGTCTGGTTTTCGTGCTCACCACAGCACAGAGACCGCCCTCGTAAAAGTGTTCAATGATATCCATATAAATACGGACTGTGGCAGAACCACAGTGCTGGTTCTGTTGGACCTCAGTGCAGCTTTTGACACTGTTGACCATGACATATTACTGAATCGACTGGAGAGTTGGGTCGGACTCTCCGGTCCAGTGCTTAACTGGTTTGAATCCTACATAAAGAACAGGGATTTCTTTGTTTCAGTTGGAAACTTGTCATCAAAGAGGTCAAAGGTCACATGTGGGGTACCCCAAGGTTCAATCCTAGGACCCCTTTTATTCAATATTTATATGCTCCCACTAGCTCAGGTTATAACAGGAAATAATATTAGCTACCATAACTATGCAGATGACACACAGCTCTACATTACGATGTCACCAGGTGACTCAGAACCCATCCAATCACTGAACAGATGCTTAGAACAGATAAATGTGTGGATGTGCCAAAACTTTCTCCAGCTGAACAGAAACAAAACTGAAGTTATTATTTTTGGACCTAAAGAGGAACGATCTAGAGAGGAACGGGCCTGATCGCGGAAAACCAGCGATCAGGCCCGAAACCTGGGAGTAGTGATGGACACTGACCTGAACCTCCAGAGCCACATAAAGACAGTTACAAAGTCGGCCTTCTATCACCTGAAGAACATTTCCAGGATTAAAGGACTAATGTCTCAGCCAGATCTAGAGAAACTCATCCATGCGTTCATCTTCAGTCATATTGATTATTGCAACAGCGTCTTCACAGGTCTGTCCAACAAATCAATCAAACAGCTGCAGCTGATCCAGAACGCTGCTGCTCGCGTTCTCACTAACACCAGGAAGATGGAGCACATAACACCAGTTTTAAAGTCCCTCCACTGGCTCCCTGTAGCTCAAAGAATAGACTTTAAAATACTGTTGTTAGTTTACAAATCACTGAACGGCTTAGCACCACAATACATTAAAGATCTGCTGTTGTTGTATCAACCTTCCAGACCTCTCAGGTTCTGGTTCTGCTCTGCATCCCCAGAACCAGAACCAAACGAGGAGAAGCAGCTTTCAGCATCTATGCATCACAAATTTGGAACAAACTTCCAGAAAACTGTAAAACAGCTGAAACACTGACTTCTTTTAAATCTCAACTAAAAACCCACCTGTTTAGAATTGTATTTGAAATGTAATCAATTACAAATTTATTGATGGAACCTGACTTAATGCTGTGTTTTGATTGTTGATTCTATGTTGCATTGTGTTTCTGTGTTTGTAATGATGTAAAGCACTTTGAAATGCCTTGCTGCTGAAATGTGCTATACAAATAAAATTTGATTGATTGATTACAGCAGCAATCAGACACCCATCTGAGACAAGAAGGAAAACCAAAAGAGGAGGAGGCCATCAATGCCTGACAAATTTTTTAATTCCTTTAATGAACATCTAGGATTTTCCTGACTTTTCTAGCTCATTTTTTTCAGTTTTTTCTTTTAAAGTCAGATGACTTCATCAAAGTTCTGACTGCACTTTGTTTATAGTAAATCACTAATATGACTTATTAGTGATTTATGATAAACACACGGCTCATATGGAATGATCAACTAAATATTTGTAACTTCAAGACCACAAACATCTATGCACACACAAAGTTACTTAGCAGCCTTACTAGTGTAATTACTAATTACACTAATTACTTAGTGTGCATTTTATACTGTTCATTGTGTACTTTATTCATAAAATCAGCACAAAGCAACAAAGTGTCAGCTAAATTCTCAGCTCATGTGTGTTTTACTAGTCGACATTTTGTGATGTTCATTGTACAAGTATGGTCTTATTAAAGTATGGAGATAAATAGCCTTGAAGTCATGTTGAGAAAAAAACTTGCAGCAGTTGAAGTAAAGATGTATGAGTTGGACAGTGATGTGCAGCTGATGCAAACAGGTATGGCTCCAATCCTACACACATTAATGCAACCTTGTTCTCATATGTCACCACATTTCAGAAGGAGACTGCAGCTCATTCTGAGATCACCTCTGAATGGGCTAACTGCAGGAGGAGGAGGAGGAGGAGGAGGAGACAGAAAGACAATAAATCAAATTAAGATACAATAATAGCTCAACAGGTTGAGAAGAATGTTGTTGGTCAGATTGAGGTCATGCAGTTGCAGGCAGATAAAAACCTAAGCTTAAAGTGAAAAGTTAAAGTTAAACATGTGAAGCTTGAGGTGAGAGTAGCCAACATTGGTTTAAAGATCTGCAGTTTAAGTTATTTTTTACATTTTATTTAATATAATAATGAAAACAAGTTGTTTTGCTATGTTATATTAGCTTTTCGTGTAAGTAGAAGAAACCTGAGAGAAGCAAACCAACACTAGCTGCATTATTTATACATGTTTGGCTGAAGACAGAACAGTGAGACGGCTTCATTCTCCTTCTAGCATTTCAGAATGTTACACCAAACATCACATTTTTTCTAATCACTTCTGTCTGAAGATTTTTGAAACAACAAAGAAGGAAAATGACATATCATTGTAGTAGCAAGTGACTTTGATGTGATTTGAAAGTGTTTTATTAATGTGGACCGTACCTAAACTGCAACAGTACGGCAAAGGAAACATCTTTGATTATAAATGACTGTGATTTTATAGACAGAAAAAGAGAAATTCATAAGGAACACTCTGACATCAATGTTCTTCTCCACCCTGATACCCATTTGTATAAAAATGATATCGCTAAAGAGAATAAGAACCAAATATCTTTCTTCTCCACTCTCACAAAAAATAAAAGAAATTTGTTTAAAAATTGTTTAAGTTTATCTTTCTGCAAAATAAATTCAATTTAAGTACCAATTCCTATGAGTTTTGTGACTAAATATTGAGACAGCTAAACATATTTTTTTCAGTTGCAACTTTATAAATGTCTCTTTTTTAAAAAAAAAAAAAAAAGATTTTCAAAACTGGGTCTTGTAAAAAAAATCTATTCTAATTTGAAGTTTTTATATAATACAGTTTGTTCTTCGGACAGGGGATGAAGACTCAAATGATGATAATAAGTATACCATGTATACAGAAGGTCCATTCACTGGTTCATCAGTATTTCTGGCTACCATTACAGCATTAGGACTAAAGAACACTGAGTTCTTTAGTTGCATTTTACTTTTCAAAATGTTACTGAAAAGTTATATTTTCAATAACATCCATATCTCAGCAGATGGATGCAGACTCTGTAGACACCAAACAATGAACAAACACACCAACTCCACTGACAGTCCATGTCCATCCAGACTGTTGAGACATTTCTTGGCAACAGGCCTGTGGAAGGCTTGGAACATAAAGTGACTGCAGCATAAATAATCTGTTTCCATCTGCAAAACAAGTTTTTCTTCAGAGAATGTGTATTTTCCAACATTCAATTCAGTTTATTTATATAGTGCCAAATCACACCATGCTTTAATATAGGCACTGTATCTGCCTCTAATTTCATCACTCACATGTGTCATTCTTTCATTTTAAGATAGTCCAGTCATGGCCCACTGAGATGCAGCCTTGTCTCACCCACAGTCATTAATCTGGAGTCTCTAAATGAACCTCAACTTGACTCATCCACACTTTTGTTCACATTTTACTTCACGCTATAATTCAGGAAACGTCCAATGCTGTTGGGTTCTGTGGTATCCAACAGCAACCAATGCATATCCATGTGGGTAACATAATGACCCTCTTTGTTTCATTTTTGTCCTCTTTATTTATCTATTTCCAGTTTCCTCTTAATGTCTGCATTATAGAAAATATTTATGGGCTAATGCTACAGTATTTCTTCTGTTGTTAATATCCGACCACTTCAGGCAAGATAAACTTTATCAGACTGCATTGAAAGCAGAGTACAAAACCTAGAAAACTGGAATACTCATTTGAAAATGTGCATCTGGATAAACTAAGTAAAACTACCAAATGTTATAAATAAAAATATTCCTTACTTAGAACATCTTTACCATCAACCACCATCTAAACTGTTTGTGAGTAGGAATTTTATACTGGGAAATTTTAATACAGTGAGCAGTATTCTGGATCAAACGCAGGTCATCTGTGATTAGATTTTTAGGTACAATAGTGGCCCACCTCAAATAATGCATCAAACTAAATATAAGGATACGTAAAGGGTTTGCTGTGTCTCTGTCAGGACTTGGCCTTTGGGGCAGGTGGGTTGGGTACGCAGACTGATGGGCTTGTTTCTTTAAGTTTGGGTGATCGACAATCGGTCCATAGTTACAGCCCATCTCATCGACCGATCTTTTTTACCACTGCAAAGGTCTGAGAAGACTACATTTCACAACTGTTGTCAACTTTGCAACTTTGTTGCTATATTTAGTACAGAAGCAAATCAGGCTTTTTAAATATTGGCGATCCACCAGGAAACTGCAATGTTTGCAGAATAGGTACTTTGTTTTAGTAACAGAAATAACAGTTAGTCCTGCTGATACTCTCATTGTTCATCGTGGGGCCCCCCACCTGGATAATGGTAGGGGAAACACTGGTTTGTGATGGTAAATGTGGGTTCTGCTTTATTTTATTTCACTCTTTCCAATGAATATTTTCATCTATTCATTAGTTATTCAGATTAATGATTCTAAATGGCCATTTTTAAAATTTCAAATAAGAAACATTATCTGTGTCATTTATGATGTTCTGTCATTCTCACTGAATCATAGACAAGTCACAATGACATTGTTTCCAGTTCCAACATCTCAGCTACAATGTTTCAAAATCATTCATCTACGATCTGAGCTCAGCTTCTATTACCTACACCATAGATTTTTACATCCTTGTTTCCAGCATGCAGAATATAATTTAAGTATATAAAACTGGATACCTTATTTATTTATTGCTACTGTTTCAATTTTTTATTTATGAATATGCTTTTTGCTATTGTTGTGAATTTGACTGAAACTGCTCTCTTTATTCTGAAGCTCTTTGGATCAGTTTAGTAAATGGGAGCAAATCAACAATCACCCAATAAAAACTAGGCCAGGTGCTACAACCTTTACAATCCAAAGAGACATTTTTGTTCTAAGTCCAGCTTAACAAAACTCATTTAGAGCCACAAATGTTATCTGACCTTTGGAAAAGGAGAAGACTCGTAAGTTCTGGCAAATATCTACTGTAGGAAAATTTCTGTTGTAATTTTAAAAAAAAACCTCCCATTTTATTTTTTTAAGTAAAAGAAGCTGTCTTGTGCTGGTCTTATTGGAATTATTAGCAAAAGTCAAAACTGCTACAATTTATTCCCATGAACTAATTTAAACTCATACATAAAAACCTTTAACTAAGGTACACACCTTAAAAAGGGCTTTAAAGATTGTCATACTTAAAGTCTCTTTAAATTATTGGATGAAGTCTATATTTCATACTTTATGCTCATGGTTTTTTTTAAAAATAATCCTGTCTCTGTTTCTCTCTCTCTCCCTCTGAAAAATTTTTAGTCAAATACTATTAACCAAAAATAGGTTGTCAAAAACAACTGTTTTATTAGCTGAAATAAATACTCCATTACATGCAAGGTCAAAACACTTCAAAGTACTATAGGAAGTCTGGTAAATAGTGTAAAACCTACAGCACACACTCACAGCAGCTTTTTGACAATTTTAGATTCACACTTGTTTAAAAAAATACAAGCACTGAAACATTTCCTCCAATCTGATGCAGAACATATAGCCAAATATGTCCAGAAGCGAGTGAGGCTACATCCATCACTCCAGCTTTTGTCTTCACTGAGGTAAAATTTCCAGTCTGAAGCTGCGGTCCGTTGGCTGGGGGTGAGCGGTCAGCTGACCCTGGATCACGGAGGTCACGTTGACAAGGTTCAAGCCACATCCAGCACAGCACAAACCCTGTAGTGGTTGTTTCAGTGACTTGGTACACTCAAACACACTTGAGCCACCCACCAATCTCACCTACACATGCAAACACACCCCGATAAGGCTGCTCCAAATCCGATGGTGGAAACATTGGAACAGGGGTGATCCAGGTGAGCCTCTTTGCTGGGTCACAAAACAAAAAGGAGGCGAGAGGGCAAGCAGCCATTACCTGAACTAATTCACAGAATGAGAGTTTACTGGTGGCAGAGCCCTGGGAGAAGATCGTTCTCTTAGTGCTTGAGTGAGCAGAGTGCAGCCGTCAGACACGGCACATGCTGAGTTACGCAGACGCTCTCGGTAGTCTGCCATTTTGGAGCTGCTCTCAAGATGCTGAGCGACGTCTCGCAGGCCCTGAGTGAGGAGGACGCAGGCTGAGACCACACTCATGGCCCCCCCCAACACTGCAGTTTGTACCCCCTTTCCTTCGGCTGAGACACTTGCAGCTCTTCCCAGGAACTGAGGCTCTGTGGCAAACCCAACCAAGGCGCTGACCGCCTGGACCAGAGCAGCACTAAAAAGGATGCATCGATTTCTGGTCAGCTCACTGGGCTGGGTTTTAACTTCTTTAATGCAGGCCAGGAAGGCAGTGCCACTTGTGCTTATGCTCTTCACACTCAACTTGAACTGCTCTTTAGCAAAGCGGTCCCTGGATCTCTCACTGGCTAGCAATGAGATATCCGTCAGAGTCTTGAGATTGGTGGAGATGTTTTGGGAAAGCTCAAGAAGAACCTGAGGGGTGAGATCTGCCAGGGGAGAAACTCGGAGGATGCTGCAACTCTGTTCCACCTCATGTCGGCAGCGTGTCACCTTGTAGCGATCAACTAAACCCGACAGACAGGGCTGTGAGCCAGGGTTCTCCACAGCTGCCAGGTAGGCAGCATGCGTCGAGCACTCAGTCAGAGAAACCACCAAGTCGGCCATCTCCAGGAGGCGGTCCCCCACCTCTGTAAAGCGACCCATGTTAAGCTGGCACTGGATGTCGTGGGTGAGAATGGAGAGCTCTTTAGTTCTGGCAATGACTGTGTCACGGCACTGGTCAAAGGTGTCAGCCAGTGCAACACCTTCAGAGGTCAGGACCGGCCGGGTCTCACTGGACAGCAACAGCAGGTCAGCCACCATCTGCACTTTGGCCTTACATGCATCACAGATGAAGGAGAGCCGCTTCCTCTGCTGCACACTGCCACTCAGTGGGCTGCTTGATCCCTCACAAGTGGATCTGCCAGAGCCGCTGCTAGCCATAATGATGAAGGTGAAAGCTTTGCTTATTTCAAGCTTTCTACTGCTGCATTTTTCAGGTTAAATGCTCTTTTATTTTCTTTGGGGTTTTTTTTTTACAAACTTGTCAAACAGTCTTCCTTGAAGTTCCTTCATGTACAGCTCAGCATTTGTAGATAAAGTTTTCTCCTCAGGACTGTGAGCTGAGTGTAAAGACATCTACGCAATTACTGCACTGGATATTAAGATGATTTAGGATCAAACCTTTTCATTTGATATGGCTTATTCCCAGCTGAGTGCCTGGGATATTGATTGTAAAATAATGATAATAACAGTAACAAGTGTATTAACAGAACAGGGTCTCTAGCACTTCTCAGTGAAACAGATTCTACACACTTAACTTGAAACTTGCTTCTAATTAAATGCCCCAAACAAAACTATCTGTTATTATCAGAAGTGTAGTCGCAGGTTCTGGTGGAATAAAAATCACACAGTTTCCTCCCGATCTCCAGAACACACACACTGCAGTTCCACATGTTTTCTCCTCTCCTTTAGCTACAGAACTCTCACAAAGCACAGCTCAACATTAGCTAACAGTCTTTTGCAGTGTTTCTAAGTTACAAGCATTTTGCTCCAACATGAGGCTTGTAACTGGACCGCAAACTTGTCCACAGTGAGAGTGACCTGTTCATGCTGGTTCCGATCCGGGCTCCCTCCGTGCAGCTCTTCAGGACAGCGGGGACTTTGGGCTCGCTCTCCAGCACCATTGTTTTAGCAGTTCCAACGAGAAGAGGGCAACAAACAACAACAACAACAACAAAAAAAAACTCTTTCAGTCTGTTTTTAACCTCTTCCTTCTCAAACTGAGCCCTGGGTTCGAAGCTATCGGCTGCTCCGGATGCTTCGGCATCATCCGTCAGTTACTCTGCGCTCCTCCTCCGCTCCTTCCAGTTTGAGCCTGGACCCGGTGCAGCCCCACATTTCCTCTGCAGGGACTTGCTGCTGTCCATGCTACTCGGTGCTATTTCAGTCCATAGATGACCTGTTCTAGAACCACAACATCGTAAAAATGCGAAAAGGAAGTTCGGTGTTATTCCCAGAGATCCAAAGTAATCCTGCGCGCTCCCGCTGCATTACTATGAGGAAGCAGGGAGGGTGTGGTCCGCTGAGAGGCTGTTGGTCCGGACAAAGTTTCAGCAAACGAAGCACACAAAAAATCCTCCTCGTTGATCTTACTTTCCAACAAGACAGTGAGTCGTTATTGTCTGACTTTGGCGAAGATCATCTGTTGGATGTTCGATGGCTTCACAAGCACTTTTAGTTTAAAGCCTGCCGCTGTGGCTCAGCCTCTGGGCGTCAACAGCGGCGCTAGCCTAGCAATAGACCGGAAGTTAGTGTTTTTAAAAATAAGAGCTGACGGGCCAGACAGCTGCAGAAACTGTGCAACACTTTGGCCTGAACTCAAAGGAGGCGGAGAAGGAATATTGAATCATCTTTTTTCTTGGTCTCATTTAAAATTCAAAATGCCTATTTTTTTTTAATTAGAAATTGAAAGTCTTACTGTTGATCTGACTATAAAAAAAATACTAAGATTAAAAAAGAATAATAAAACGTGAGTCTTTCAGGGCGCAGGGGAAGCTTAGATTAATATGTATTAATTATCATGTTCTACACTTCTGAAATTGTAAATAAACTGAACTTATATAGCGCTTTTCCAATTATTTTGATCACTGAAAGCACCTTACATTCACAAACACACATTTATACACCGATGCGGTACAAATAGGCAACAGGGGGTTAGTATCTTGCCCAGGGACACATTGACATGTGGCAGGAGGAAGCTGGAATCGAACCTGCAACCTTCCGATCACAAGACCCACAGAGCCACAGTATATGTTTCTTTGCAAAATAGTGATCAGTTGGTTAGATTTTAAAGCTTTTGACTATTCTTAGAATAGTGCTTTTCACTTTCATGTGAAAGTTGCTTTAAAAAGAAAGCCAATTCCACCAGAACCTTTCTCCACATCAACACTCAGTGGGGTTTCCTGTTCCACTGCTGTGACAAAGTAACATTTAAACATAATTGGAATAAAAGCTAGTTAAATCCCAGAGATGAAGATAAGTTTAGTGAGACTCACTTTCCTCTCCCATCCTGTTTCCTCCATCTTTCTCCTCTTCGTTAGTTCTCTTGCAGATGACTACCACAGCCAAAGTTTGATTACGGGTCTGATGTAAAATAGCAGTGGCATCCATGTGTTTGACACCACACAGTGTTAGACCATTAATGGACAAAACCACATCTCCTTTTTGAATGGTTCCCTCTTGAGCTGCCAGTCCGCAGGGGAACACCTTGTGCACCTGTATGGCAGATTGGGTAAGTTTTAAACACTGACAAAATGCTAAATTTATCAGATTTGATCAATCCCTCCATCATTTCCTGACTCCATAAAGGAAAGAGTCCAACACAAGCTGTGTTTGGATTGGGTTCAGCAGATCCAGACTGAACATTGTTGGGCCATATAGATAACACTTTGAGGATCCCCTTGACTGTCTAACATACTCTCCCAGAATGAAGCAAAGCTTTCTTTTATTTTGGAGGAGCGCTGTGTGGCATGTCCCATTATTTGACAGTTGTGGTAGGTTTGGAGGAAACTTTTTAAATTGATTGTTTTTGATAATTTAGCATGTGCTGATGTGGGGGTTTTATGCAGGGCCACACAATTAGTAATGTTCTGTGTCTAGGCGAGTAGCTAATAGACACTGCAGGCTTTACATATTTGTGTTTTTAATCAAACTACATTGCATGGTTTTGTTTTTTATATTCTTGTTTTTGTCAGACAGGTTGACAACAGAACCTTCAGATTTGACTTTGAGTGTTGGCTTATGTGAGCCTTGACTCCAGAGGAATTTAGCAGGGGAGGTCTTGTGCAAAAATCTGTTCCCCTGTGTCAGGAGCGCGCAGCCAGAGAGGGTTCGTTCATTTTTACGCCGCTTCTGTCCGATTTTTTGGTAAAACAGCTCATATAATCATGTCAAGGTTGTAACTTTCAGCTCAATCAGCAGCTAAAAAAAGGAAAATAAATAAACAAGGTCTTGCGTAGAGTTCTTCTTTACACAATTTTGTGTTGTTTCTTTAATGGCCAAGAGAATCAGGCTTTTTCCTACTTTTGTCACTTAAGCCTGACAAAAAAAACTCAGTCACCAACAGGGCCGTGCAGAGACCTTTGGAGGGCGGGGGCTCAACTTTGAACAACATCTTAAAGAAACCTGCACGCTCCCATAAAGATCAGGACTTTTGTTCATTTTTTTTATTACTTCATCTTTCACCTTTGAATATTTCCCAGAGTTCTGTTCAATCCATAATCTGAACATAGAGGACTGTCTATCTAAAGAAGTGGTCTTAAACTGCAGTCCTCATCAGCCAGAGTCCTGCTACTTTTAGATTTGTCCCTTGCCCTAAATACGTGCATAAAGTGCCAAAACTCCCTCATTTAGCATGCAGTCAATATCTACATAACTCTGCTAATGAGCTTATATTGGAGCCACGTGTACTGAAGCAGAGAGACATCTAAAAGTTGCAGGACACTGACCCTGGACTGGAATTTGATACAGGTGACCTAAACTGGAGGAGAGCATTAATCAGAAAAGCAGGGACACAATACTGAACTTTGGTACTGAAGAACTTTGATGAGTGATCAGACAAGGCTTTTTCTTCCTTGTCAATATCTAAATGACCTAATTTAAGTGTTTCTCTGTAACTGTAACACATGAGGAGTAACAATAAAAATGGATTCAAGATCAACTCAATTAAAAGTTGTTACTGGCCACCAGGTATTAGAGAGATTTGATTGGATTTGATGGAAACACAGATCTTCGAGGTGGTTTCACTCTCTTTTTCTCTCTCACTCTCTCTTTTTTCCTCTCTCTTTGTTTCTTTCTCTCTGTCTCTCTCTACTATGACATGAACAAACTTATTTTATGAACAAACTGATAAGAGTCACAAAGTCAGCTTTATTTTGAAATCTTGTAGCCCCGGTTGTGCGCCATCTCTGACACGCCCCTGTTGGCTCGTGACCGGTTGATTTGTGACCAATCACAGCACACCATCTGTAAACATGGCGTCTTTCTGCAAGTTGGCATTTGTAGTTATTCTGCTCTGTACATGTTTGCTATATATTTCAGCAACAGACAGTACAGGTAAACCTAAGAAAAAGAAGGACATTCGAGACTATAATGACGCGGATATGGCGCGGCTTCTGGAACAGTGGGAGGTTTGTGAACTTCCTGGTTTACATTTAAATGTTAGCCTGCTTGTTATGTGTCCAGGACTAATAAAACTTCCTTAGTAACCGTTGCTTGATACAATTTTCAAAGAAAATATAGTGATCAATAATAATCTAACAGAAAAAGCGGGTTTATATCACCCATCACCATCAGACAACATGAAGAATTTGATGGTGGTGGCAGTTAGAGTTTTCAGGATGTACAACTGCCTGGTTCGGGGGAACGGGTGCTACAGTAGCCCTTTGTTGGGAGGTGTTACTATATACATGAAATTGTTTGAATTGAAGAGAGTTCTTCACTGTCAGCGAATTTAGTAAAACCAGTGTCTATGTACTCTGTGGGGCCAACTGGCCACTACAAATTGTTACCTCCTGAAGCTTGTTTAATGGAACTAAATTTAAATCCTCAGCACAGGAGGAAATTGCAAAGTAAAGAATAATTTATAATTCAGACCACTAGGGTAATTCATGAGTTAAAGATAGACTCTCTGTCATACAGAAAGATGACGATATTGAAGAAGGGGACCTTCCTGAGCACAGACGGTCTCCTCCACCCGTTGATTTCTCCAAGGTGGATCCCTCCAAGCCAGAGGACCTTCTTAAGATGTCAAAGAAAGGCAGGACTCTGATGGTCTTTGCAACTGTGTCTGGAAATCCCAGTGAGAAGGAGACTGAGGAGATCACAGGCTTGTGGCAGGGAAGCCTCTTCAACGCCAACTATGATGTTCAGAGGTAATCACACAGTAAATTCTGTTCTTGTCAGAATTTTACATAGACTCAACCAGAGGCGATTCTAGGATCTGACCTTTAGGGTGCTTAGCCCAAAGCAGGGCTAAGACCCAGGAGAAGATATTCGTTGCTACTTTTTTCTAATTCTCATTGTTTATTTACATACATTCATATACATACAAAATAAAATAGTTTTGTCCAACTTAAACTGTTAACAACTACATACAGTACAGAAAAATTTAGAGACCACAAAATATTTGCTTGGAATTTCGGAGACATGTTGTCAGTAGTTCATAGAATAAAAGAACAATATTAATTTTACTCAAACATATACCCTTAAAAAGTAAAATCAATCACGTAAAGTAAAATTACCAGTTGGTAATTTTACTTTACTTTACATAATAATTTTCAGTTTCAAACTGAAAATTCTGTTTCAGTTTGTAACATAATTTCAAGACTACATCGTACCTGCCAACATCTGCTAACATTAGTGACACACAAGCTTTGGAGTGACAGTCTTAGTGGGATCTGGGTCATGTTCCCCCCAGGAATTAAAATAAAATTACTCATTTCCAGTCATTTGAAGAACATTTTACTAAATTCATAAGATTAATAAACCTAAAACCAGTTTATTATCTAGGTACAAGTTCAGGTTAATGACTAGTAGCAACTAGTCATTAACTTATTTGAAAATCATACTTAGAAATTGCATTACCATTATTTTTATCTGAATGTTATGTGGCTGTTGGCCTTTTTTCTTTAAACAAGAATGTTTGTCCATCTATGGAGAAGTAGGCATTGTGAGTCGAGGTTTTACTATTTCAGTTCACAGTTCTTGAAGTGAGTCTATCATAGTTTCAGTACCAAACACCTTTCTACTCACAGACACAGGAACAGCCTAACCCTAACATTCTGTACTGTTCCTTAGTTTTACCTCAGAGAGGTTTGGGAAATTAATTACAAAACAACACAACAGTCACTAATCGAACTTCAAACTTCTAAAAAGAGCAACAAGAGTAATTAACAAGGCTAAGGACCAGGATCAGACTTACCCATTATTTATCCAAATATTTTGCACACATCAGAGGTCGCACTAGACTTTTTTGTGCTCTGTCATTTTGACAGACAGCATTAAAAAAATGGTCATGTTCAATTTTTACCTGTCAAATTATAACCATATTAACATTGGCTATTTAGCCACATTTTTATGCGGTTTTGTTAATATTCACCTAGTTGAACCATGAATCCAGATCCTGTCGCACATAAAGCAGATAAAGGCATCTAACTTTTTCTCCATAGAGACAAAAACCACTGACTGTGGCCCCAATAAGTTATAGTAAATGAAATTAAACAACTCTACTTAAATTAAAAGCACTTCCTGCTGGGGTCTGAACGCACAGCCTCACAAATTCCTCCTGGTTGCATCTGCAGAGAAATCTGCGTTAATTCAGTTGGATCTGTCTGATCCAAACTGATCCCAATCAAACCATTTGAGCTCTGCTAGCTTTTTATCCTCTTCCTGAGTTCCACTCTCCTTCTTCCAGCTCCATTTGTTAAATTCACAGGATGAGTTGAGTTCAATTCTTCATAGTGGTGGAGCTGCGTCCGCATTGGTTGTGCAGTTAATTAGACTGCACATATTACGGTCTAATTAACTTCTGCACCTTTATTTATTTCCTCAAGATAAACTGCCAGCTCCTCTGTTTAGACTACAAATGGATTAGCTCAACATTGCATTCTCTTTAGTTTTCTCTGGTCTAGAATGGAGACTTGAATTAAAGGAGCCATTTCAACCAAAGGTTTGAAATGTGCTTCCTAACCAGACGCTCCAAAGCGTCCGGTCCATAACTCTTCAACATGCTGTCAGCTCCTGGTCAGAAAGACTCATTTAGTTCACTGTCAATGAGATGAAATTCAGAAAGGATTTTTCTTATTGATTGATTTTAGTTGCCTCTGGGATAAGCGTAAAAACTATAATATCTGCGCATGTGCACCATTCAAGGGTGTGAATTATAACCTGTCAAATGATGGATGGCTTTAAATTTTTTGGTCATTAAAAAACAAAGAAACGGTCGAATATGGAAAATATTCTGTTATCACAACCTTTGGAACACGTACAACATTTTGTACTGAACAACTACAAAGTACTCTTTCCATTAATTTCCATTAGTAAATATCACAAAAATAATACTAAATTAAGTACTACAATACCACTTAAAATGCCCATTGCAAAAAATGGGAAATTTAATTTGCAGATATCAAATTGCCATCTGAATAAAGGTGCTGATGATACAAGTCTGCCTACATATAGCTAGAATGATCTTTACTGATTTCTTTGAAAGCTGGTTCTGGCCCAAATTTACACAGGGGCCATTGGAGTTAGTGTTTTTTTATGGAGACACTAAAGGAAGAATGATTAAAAAAATAAAATAAAAAAAAAAAACAGAGCAATATTTCATTATTTGATATATTGAGTGAACCAAAGAGCCACTTGCATCTTCAGAGATTTGAGGTTGCAGATCCTGATCTAGCAGGTGGAAAGTGTGATCCTATCTCCATACAGCAGCTAAATGTACTATAATGTTTAATTCATTGTTAAAGTAAAAATGTGAAGGTTAAAAAAATCCACCACTGAATATTAACAAAAGATATTTATTTAGTATAATTTCTTTGGTTCCTCTGTTGGCCCCCGTCTAGAACCGCCCCTGGACTGAAGGTCTGGAGATTTTTTGGTTAATATGTTTTTCCTTCATTGATAGGATCTGAATAAACACGCAGAAAGTCCTAACAAACATTTTTTTAATGTAGGAAATATTTATGTACTTAATAGTACATAATGATTTCTACATGCATCAATATAATATATCTCATTAATATATTATTGTAAAAACATATCACTTCATAGTGAAATTGTGTTCTTCAATTGTGTTTTTGACATGGAAATTATAAAAAAAAAAAATAGTAATTAGCTCTGCTGAGGGGCCCCTTAGTGACCCTGGGGCCCTAGACGGCTGCTTAGTTTGCTTATGCCTTGGGCCGGCCAACTCCTTTTTTTATTTTCATGTGTTTGACAAGCTTACACTCACTTTCAGAATATGTAAATAACTCAAAATGCCCAAGTAGACGTGTTCATGGATTTGTCATGGCCAGTCACAGCACCAGAACGACAAAGAAAATAACAATATGTGAGTTAAGAGACTCATTTTTTATTTCAGGCTGAATTATATGTATTATCGGGGGCTGGAGGGGATTTCAAGTTAGCTGTTTATTAAATGGGTTAAGTGATCCTCAACTTGAAAAAGTTTGAGAAACACTGCTCTATACATTCATCAGTCTGAACTCTTATGTGAAATTGCTCATTTTATTTTTTTGGTTTTTGTCTGTACATTGCACAACTAAACAATATAAATACGGCTTATCATAGGAAATAAAATAAGCCTGCTTTAGGCTTCTTTCCTAAAATTACACATTTTGGGTCTTTATTAACATAGTGTTATTAAAATCCTCTGTATCTTTATGTTTGATTGGATTTAATAAGTTGAAATTAAAATCACCACCAACAAATATAATCCAATTTTTCACATTAGTTCCTCCAGGTTAGAACCTGGTGTCCTGTAGACACAGCTTATATTGGTCAGTTTTTCCCTATTTATTTCAATTATTAAACATTCATGCACTTTGTCTACAACAGCTGAAATTTTTCCACCACTTTATAATTCATGTCCACATACATGCTACACCACCCATTTTGTTTTTTCTATTCATACATCAGGTAGTTCAAAATCCATGTCCTTCTCTGTTGATCCATGTTTTTAATATTAAGAAGAGGTGTGACAATACAGACTTCTGTTGTTAAAGTGAATAATTGATATTCTGCTTTCAGTTGTTAAACATTGTTAAACTGCTCAACTGTAACCCTAATCAACAGTTATTGTTGATATGCAGGAGAAAAATATTTTCTCCTGCAAAAATATTATTTAAGTTGCATGACTTTGGACAATGTAATGTCCAAAGTCATGCAACTTATTGCACAGTTCCATGTGACGAAGAGCTTCTAGACCTTTAGGTGAATGGTCAGCATTGTCATCTGGTTTGGATGCATTGAGTGTCACTGATGATTTAATCTTTGACATATCTCATGATGAATAGCAACTTCATGCTTGTTTCGGTGTACTAAGTAACTTAAGTTACGTTATGTTAAGTTATGTTACTTGAGTTGTGTAATTTTTATTTTAAAAATATTTTACATATTTGTTAAAACTGTCACCATGTTGTGACAATATGAGACAGATAATTTGTGTAGAGCTTGATCTCCTCCACCTCTTCCTTGAGCTGTAATTACCGTCTGAAGGAGGAATTGCAGGAGATCATATTGTACAATGTTACAATATGATATGGTATATCACACTAGTGATACCACTATTTCTGTTTGTTCTTCCAGGTTTGTAGTGGGCTCAAACAGAGTAATCTTCATGCTGCGAGACGGCAGTTTGGCCTGGGAAGTTAAAGACTTCCTTGTGGCTCAACAGCGGTGTGCAGATGTTACGGTGGAGGGACAAGTGTTTCCAGGAAGCATGGCAAAAAAAGACAAAGCGAAAGAAACACAGCAGAATGAAGTCAACATCAAGAAAAAAGGCAGAAAAACAGAGAGCAAAACGCCAGATGTGAATGGAAATCATGCTAGCAATCTCAAGCAGGAGCTTTAATAGCATTCAAGATGGGAAGCTGACGAGCCACTTCCCATTTTCTGCTGACCTTGCAAAAAATGCAAGACATGTCGAAAGACATGTTGAAGGCCATATATGAGAGTCATGACAAGAAAAGCAGTTGTGTCCTCATAGTGATGTTGGCTGTAGGGAATTGTATTTGATATCTTTAACCTTGAAAGAAATCACTCACTGATTTATTTTTTTTTACATTTTGTAATTGCCAATAAATATTTAAATCATTTAAATGCTGTTGAGATTTTTGCTAAACGAGTGTCATCAGTGAAAACCAATAAAGGATACACACAATTACCAGTTGTACTTGTTTAGTTTTGATACAGTGACTCTTTATGCTCTTAGTGATTCATTATAAATGACCACATGCATTTCTCTTTATTTAAAAACATATTCAGACAATGGAAATAACATTTTTAAGAATTGAGAAGATGTCTCCTGACTCAGGCTGGTACCTTGATATGTCTGAAATCCCAAAATCTCTTGAAGAATCCGGTGGCCAATGATTTTGACCCTTGTCCAGTATAAATGCTTCCTGCCAAAATGATGGCTGGCCTGGTGATGTGGCAACCTTTGCATGTTTCTGTGTGCCAACAGAATACAGTAATGAGGATGGAAAACAGAAATTATAGGAAGTAAAAGAAAAAAGACATGATTTGATCATTGAAATGGTTGATCCTCCATCTCATGAAATGGCTGCCAGACTGAATAAAGGGCAGCGGAACATCTGAAATTGGAGAGGGAGCAATGGTGAGGATAAAACTGACTGATGCCAAGTGATGACATAGAAGACGTAGACTCACCGGCCACTTTATTAGGGACACCTTGCTAGTACTGCCTTCATTCTTCGTGGCATAGATTCAACAAGGTACTGGAAACATTCCTCAAAGAGACTGCTCCATATTGACATGATGGCGTCACACAGTTACTGCAGATTTGTTGGCTGTACATCCATGCATGGGCAGAAATCCCGGAGAGTCCGGACATATTGTCCCTCCCCACAAACAATATCAATATGAAGGAGGCAATAGAAACAAAGACTGAAATAAATCTGCCATCATTAAAACTTGTTTTTAGTCAGAGCCAAAAACACTTTTAAGTTTTTGTAAAAGTGTAGCAGATCTGTGACTCTGAACCAAACTGATATCTAAATAACATTTGAATCTTAGTTTAACTTCTATGGGTTGTTCACTGAGAAAAATACATGTTTGAGCATTATCATCATTTTTGGTCTTGCAGCTTGAACACATTAAAAACTTTTTAAACCACATTTTACGTTACATTTCACTGCAACTTTGTTGACTCACTCCCAAAATTGCTCTTAAGAAATGTTTCTTGTCCCCCCCAATAATGAGATGGGATTTCCTCTCATCACCAGCCTCATGATCCTCTGATCAGTTTATGTCCTCTTTAGCTCCTCTCCTGTTATTAATTTGCTCACCATCTTCATTCATCATGTCATTCAGTTTTTCCTCACTTTTTATTAAAGAAAAATTTCCACACCACTGATTTCTCACTGTTCAGCATGAATCAGCATCAGATTCTCTGTTTTCTTTCATAGTTATTATTTATGATTCACATTGACCGTTGTTGACCGCAATAAATAGAACCTGGCGATCCACTTTACCCTCACCACTGAGAGGAATTTTCTGAAGAATTTCAAGTGCATCCTGGGTGATGAAATGGCAAGCATGCGAATAGGGTCTGTGAGTTCGGAAGAAGATGGATTAAATAAAAGTGCCTTTGTTTCCTAATGTTGTGAAATGAGTGAGATGTTACCCAAAGACAGCTTGAAGCCTCTCATCAGTCCAGTGAGCGGGCTGACGCTTTCGCAGATGTTGACAAAGAACCAATGTGCTTGACTAAAATACACATTTATTTAAACATTTAACATACAAAACAATTTACTGTACAGGGAAACTGTACATGTGCAAAGTATTCAAGCTAAAGGAAATAAGAAAAGTGGAAAACAAACTCAGCTAGAACAGTTCTACAAATACAGGCATTGTTACTTTTCTGTTGCTCTAAATAAAGTAGTTATTTATTTATAAAAAACTTTATTATTTACTTTATCCTCATTTACATGATTCTGTAATTTATGTGGGTCACCAAGGTAACCTACTTGAACTGTTTGTTTTAAACAATCTAAATAGAGCAGTTAATTGATTGTAAAGTCTCTAGATCAGGGGAGCCCAAACTTTTTGAGAAAAATATCCACTTTTTCTCTCACCAGCCGGCTGAGATCTACCCCATGACATGAAGACATGAAAAATTGTAAATTAAACTGTAACAGGTTTGATATTTTTTTTTATATAGCAGAAATAATAAAGTGATAGAAAACCTAATGCAGTTTCTTCCTTAGTGAGATTCTGACACCAGGAGGTTCCTGGGAGGAGGTTACTGGTTCTCAGTCAGAAGCTGGTTGCAAACCTGAGGCCAGCAGGTGTCAGTCAGTTATGGTAGATCTGAACTTTGACTTCAATATGAGAAGCTACAGACTGATAGGAGGAACCAAAGAGATCTGTAAAGGCAGAAATTGGGATATAATTAATTTAATTTCACATAATTATCGCGGTAGAAACCATTTGTTTGTTAAAACTTAATTAAATATATTGATGTTTGTTGTGAATGACGTATACTCACAAACAAACGAGGTAATTAGTCCAAGTTTGTTGTTTAGAAATCACAGCGGCTTTAATGCGCCACAGCGAAGGTAAACAACCCGAACAACTTAAAACCACTCCTACCTTTTTACTGTCTCTCTTCCTTTACCATTTAAGCCAGGGGTCTCAAACTCGCGGCCTACGGGCCAACTGCGGCCCTCGGGACGATAGTTTGTGGCCCCTGCCTTAATATGACACAGCAGAGCAAAGAGAGACATCTAGAGTAGTGCAATCAACAACAAGCAGCCAAATCCCGAACCCTGGGGCTGCCCTTCCTCCCTTAATGTTACAGGAAACCCCAGAAGCACCCAGTGTTCAACCACACACACCTTTTACTGCAGAATTGGAAGTAATTCGGCAAAGGTCGGGTAATGCAGGCCCATTCAACACTTCAGCCATCCACGATTCAACTGTTAGGCATAGAGTAGGAGACATACATCAGCGCTCATCTGCGGCACATCCTATTTCACAGGATGCATATGGAGGATTTGGCCAGACTGAGAGTCGGCATGAGGTGACAAGGCAACCCCTACATGAAGCAGCCAAAGTTAAGCTGGCAACATATAACGGCAGAGAGGACTGGGACTCATTTTTGCTTCCCTTTGAACGTCAGGCTCGTAAATGTGGATGGACAGGGGCAGAGAGAGTAGATAAGCTTTATGAATGTCTCCGTGGAATTGCAATACGTTATGTCTGCTCCTTACCTGAACATATCCGTGAAGACTACACTCTCCTCAAAGAGCAGCTTACTCAAAGATTTGGAGTAAAAGACCCCCCCACCACTGTTCGCAGGAAGTTGGGAGAGCTGCGTCAGTGCAAAGAATCACCAGCAGAGTTTGCAGAGGAAGTGCGACGCCTGGTGAGTTTGGCATATCCAGGAACAGATTTATTACTCCAGGATCAGCTGGCAACTGATGTCTTCCTGAAAGGCCTAAGGAACCAAAAAGTAGCTTATGAAGTAATGAATCGTGACCCTCCATCATTGGCTGAGGCACAAAAGCTCGCTGAGGCCCACGAACACAATTTTAAAGCAACTCTGGGTCGTGAGGCTAAGATGAGAGTGGGGAGGGCCCGGCGTATTTCCTGGGCTGATGAGGGTGAAAATGTTCCTGACGACTTTTGCCCCACCTCCAGACGTCTCCAGAGCCCAAAGTATGTAACAGAGGATCAGTTTAAAATGCTTATGGACAAAGTGGAGCAGCTAAATTTGAAGTTAGAATGCCTTCAGACCGTGTCAGCTGATTGTGGAACTGCTACGTCAGTCTATACCAACAGAAAACAAGAACAAGAAAGTGACAAGATGGCATCACGGCAGCTACCTGCTCAAAATTCCCGAGCCCGGTCACCAAGCCCAAGCCAAATGAACAAGCCCATCTGTTTTCGTTGTGGTGAAGCTGGGCATATGATGAGGGAGTGTTCAAGATCACCGAGTCCAATTCGGCACAGAAACAATCCCAGGGAGTCTACCTCTGAATCTCACAGGGGCGTCGAAAGTAAGGAGGCTCAGCACTTCGCACCACAACTCGGACGTACAACTAAAAAGGGTCCTAGCTTACAAGTTGAAATGACTGTCAATGGCCTACCTGTTAAAGCAGTTGTTGACACTGGCGCAGAAGCCACAGTAATTTCAGAAGAAGTTTATAACATGCTGCCACAGGAAGCGAAGAAGCCGCTCAAGAAAACGTCTCTCCGTAATGCGGGAGTGGGAAGCAATATGCCTGCCCTGGGTGAGTTGGAGGTGACATTAGGAATCGGAAAACACAAGTTCAACTGGATGGTCTTTGTTGGGCAGATTCACGATGCCCTGCTCCTAGGCCTTGATGCAATGCAGGCAGCCAAGATGACCGTCTTTGCTGGTCGCCAAGTATTTGTGGGTAAAGAGCCACTCCCAGCTTGTGTCATTGGAGGAAGTGAGGGTGACTACTCTGTGGCCCGTGTGCTCCTGGAGGACAATGTCACACTACCACCAGAAAGTGAATGCATTGTCTGGGGAAAAGTTGATAAACCCAAACCTGGGCTTCCAGCTGTCCTGGAACCACTTAACATAACAGAAGCTGTCTCATCAGGAAGTGTTGCCATTTACATGGACCCCAGAGTTCCAGTTCGACTTTGTAATTTCTCAAATACCAACGCATCATTGCCCTGTGGAGTGTGTGTGGGCATTCTAGTTGAAACCTTCCCGGATGACCCCCTTATAATGCTGGATTTGGATGATAAACAACTACCAACCATGGCCGTGGAAGAGAACAGCCACACAGATAGCCCAAAGGTTGGAAGAGTTGAGAAAAATGCTCTAGATCTACCAGAGCACCTTCAAGCCCTCTATACAACATCCAGTGAGGCGCTCAGTGAAGATCAGCAGGTGAGACTAATTGATCTGCTCTTAAAGTACCAGTCTCTCTTTGCAGCCAATGATACAGATCTTGGCCAGCTCTCTGCTGTTACTCACAAGATAAACACTGGAGACGCAAGACCTGTACAGCAGCCAGTCAGACGGACACCATTGGGCTTTCAAGGTGAAGATGAAAGGCATCTCAAGGACATGTTGGAAGCTGGAGTAGTGGTACCATCATCTTCTGAGTGGGCTTCGCCAGTGGTACTCGTTTGTAAAAAAGATGGGGGGGTGCGCTGGTGTGTGGATTATCGACGCCTAAATGACCTCACTCTGAAGGATGCTTATCCACTGCCAAAGATGGAGGAGTGTCTTGATGTGCTGGGAGAGGCTACCATCTTCTCTACCCTCGATCTTCAGTGTGGGTACTGGCAGATCTCTGTAGACCCAAATGATCGCTGTAAAACAGCATTTATCACCCGCTATGGCCTCTATGAATATACCAGGATGCCCTTTGGCCTATGTAACGCACCTGGCATCTTTCAGAGAGCTATGGAGCGTGTTTTGCGAGGGTTTCAGTGGAAGATCCTCCTTACCTACTTGGACGACATTATTGTACTGGGCAGAGGTGTAGAACAAAACCTGCAACATTTGGCTGATGTTTTTGAACGCCTTCATAGCTACGGTCTAAAGCTGAAGCCAAAAAAATGTCAACTGCTAAGAGACAAAGTTTTCTTTCTTGGACATGTGGTCCTCCCTCAGTGCCAAGATGTAGTCCCATTACCCAAACACATGACCACTTCCCCTACACCAGCAGCAGATGAGCCTGGAAGTGACAGCGAAAAGAAAGCTCTGGTTGGGTCTCCGAAACTGCTGAGGAAAAAGGGCAAGCGTCAGGTTGCAGCCCGTAGAAGAAGGTTGGCTGTGCAACATCGGCAGCAAGATGAACCACATACCTCTGGATCTGAAGGAGACAAACAAGAACCCTGTATTCAAAAGACTCTTAGGGGTCGAGAAATACGGGCCCCCGCCCGCTATCAAAATGACTGGACTGAATAATTATCCTGCAGTAAGAGATGAGTTATGTTAAAGTTCCAATGTTTGCACTAGTAATGTTGCAAATGTGCATCTGGTTGTAAACTTAGCATGCCATAGTAGTTTGATGTTCTTTGAAAAGGGGGGTATATTGTATATTTCTGCTTATGCCAGCACTATTTTCCATGCTTGCTAGGTCGATCTGAGTTTAGGTGCGTTACTGTGCATTTATCTCGTTAACGGAACTCTGCATGCAGTGGGTGTGTGTTCCAGGGGAATGTTTTGGTGGTGGGACTGTTTTTTCTTTGGGGATGCTCGCTGACTCTGGTGTGGACGTTTAAAGTTCGTCTGCATCGGCGTTAGAGCACCTAAACCACCCAGCTGTACTCCTGTTTGGTTATCTTCATTAAAGAAGGATTAACATTATTCCCTCCTGGAGTGGTTATTATCCTGCACCTTTACAATCCATCCGCGGGCCCCGTTAACAATATTTTTACCCTTTTTGCTTTAAAACATCAATCATGTTAAACAAAATGTGACCCCCCCCCCCCCATTTTTTTTTTCACCAAAGAGACAGAAAAGCTAATAACAAAATAAGTAAATTAATGTTGCTGATTGCCTGAATATTGCAATCATGAAGTTGAAATTCATATTTGAATTTTTTTAACCAACTGTTATCCCTTTAATTTGTACTCAGTTTCACTGGACATTTTATATACACGACAGCTCAGGATGTTTTTATTTATAAAACTATTCTGAGTTCTGCTACTGATCTATCCTGTCTTTTAACAAGAAGACTTGAGACTTATGTTGAATGTTCTGCAGTTTGTTATCACCAAGTATGACTTGAACTGGGCAAGAAAGAAAAAAGAAAGGTTTTTGAACCTGGAGGGCTGCTGCTGTGTTGATCTCAGATCTCAGTGAAAATTAACTAAAATTTCACTGAATAAAGGTAAAATTAAAAAAAAATGTTAATCTGCCATTTAGAGCTTCAATGTTTATCAAGCAATGAAATTTTATTTGTATAGCTCCTTTCAGCAAGGCAAGGCATTTCAACGTACTTTACATAAAAACACAAAATACAAAGTCGACAAGATTTTGCACATCAGATTTCAGATTAATGTTTCATGATTATGTTTCAAATACAACTCTAAACAGGTGGGTTTTTAGTCGAGATTTAAGCTCTTTTTAGGTTTTCTGGAAGTTTGTTCCAGATTTGTGGTGAATGCTGCTTCTCCTCGTTTGGTTCTGATTCTGGATGCAGAGCAGAACCAGAACCAGAAGACCTGAGAGGTCTGGAAGGTTGATACAACAACAGATCTTTAATGTATTGTGGTGCTGAGCCGTTCAGTGATTTAGAAACTATCAACAGGATTTTAAAGTCTATTCTCTGAGCTACAGGGAGCCAGTGGAGGGACTTTAGAACTGGTGTTATGTGCTCTAACTTCCTGGTTTTAGTGAGAACGCCAGCAGCAGCGTTCTGGAGCAGCTGCAGCTGTCTGATTTTTTTAGGTAGACCTGTGAAAACGCTGTTGCAGTGATCAATATGAGTAAAGATAAACACGTAGATGAGTTTTTCTAGATCTCACTGAGACATTAGTCTGTAATCCTGGAAATGTTCTCCATAAAGGCTTCATAGACTTTGACCTGAACCTTTAGAGCCACATAAAGACAGTTACAGAGTCCATCACTCCACCCAAATTTCAGGCCTGGTTTGTAGTTGTAATAACTGAAACCCTTCATTGATCCTCTTTAGGTAAAAAGATAATAACTTCAGTTTTGTTTAACATAACCCTTGCTAGCCTTTCTCGGTCATCTTTGGAAACTACCAAAGAAACTTAATATAACTTTATGAATAACATTTTTAGTGGTCATGGTTATACTAAAAGTAGATGTTAGAATTTACAGCTTTAAATTCCATCTGCCTGTCAAGTGAAAAAAGGAGAAAAACCATTTCCATTTCTTATGTCTAATAATTTTTCCAAAAGGTAAAAGTTTTGTTAACTAAAAATTTTAATTTTTTCGAGATGACGTATTCTTGGTTATAAGTAAGATTACAAAAGATCGTGACAAACAAATGTCCAAAGAATACATTTACATCTCTTTGCTGAGCACTGGCCTACGTTTTTTTAAAAAACAATATTTATTGTCAGCAGAAGTCCACATTTCTTCTGACTGCAGTGAACATTGCTGCCATGTGTGAGAACATGAGACACATCAAAACAATTGTGGAAACTTGTCCTCTGGTTGGAGGTCTTGAAATCTTTGTTGTCCACCACATTCTCCTGGTCTTCAGCTTTTCAGTCTTGGAGTTACAGCAGGAAGTGTTTCCATGTTATCAATATCTTACCTTCCTTCATTTGGCCTGCAAATTATAATTTGAACTTGCAAACAATAGGGACTGGCAAGACCTGATGGATCTTTGCTTGGTCACTGCTGATCTCCAATTTTACCCAGTCGGGGTAGAATGAGCCTTTGAAACCCACAAATGCCAGTTTTTCTGCAAAAGATAAGCAGCATAATTTCATAAGGCTATTTATTGTGCAATTTAGTGCCTAATACATTTTTTGAATAGTCTTTAATTTAAAATATGAATCAATTTTTTAAATTTAATTCTACTGTCAGTTGCTATCTAAATTAAGTATAATTTAAAGCTGACCAGGACTGCTAATCAACATTAACTTTTCCTGCTGCTCTTGAAATATTTCTCTGCCAGGAATCCTAGCTGAAAAATAGTGGAAATGAGAGAAAGTGACATCAGATTTATATAGCGCTTTTCAGGATGTATCAGTCCTTTCCATTCTCACACTTCTTGTGTGGCACACAATCCAGCTGTATCGCACCATTGACCCTTCTGAGGGTGGGTCTTGCCGAGGGACACAACAATCTTTTGTGGACTGAACTCATCAATTGCAGCCCCCATGGCCCCCATCGGGGATTTCATTCTGTAGCCATGAAATATTCTCTATACTCTGGCTGAGTTCAGGGCTTGAAGTTCATCCAACAATCTCACATTGCCTGTTATGATTCATGGAACAGATCATTTGAACATCAAACAAGATAACATGTTTTAGACATTTTAGAAATGTCGGAGGAATTCAGATTCTTGGAACTTTTGCACTGTATGTAAATTATTCATGATTTTACTACTGGAGCAGAGGCCATAACTCTTTTACCACTGCAGCTGTGGTTCTTTTTTCACAGGTCTTGATTTGAACATTTATTGATATTTTTTTATTTATTACTATTTTTAATCTGTTTTTTGTTGTCTGGTCAGGTAGATGATGCGTTCAGAGAGTACAACAGATAATTAAGGATCAGACTTCTTGATCTGGAAGAAGTCTGGAAATCCACTCTACTGATGTGCATTATTCTTATTATTCTTATTCTTATTATGTTGACTAACATGGACTTTTAGTATGCAATCACTAAAATTAGCCAAAATGATAAGGTTAGCTTAAATGCTGTGAGTAGCATGTGTGGCATCACCAGCATGTTGATTTACATTGTTGATGTATATTAACAATGCTGATTTAAATGGTTTATTATTAAATATGATAGACATATTTAATAAATAAAAATTTACAAGAGTAACTAAGCAAGCATTTTAGTATCATTTTAGACTCTCTCTTTCTCTTTTTCTCTCACCTAAGAGATGGGGGAAAGAGAAAGAGATTTTTTAGTCTTTATTTTCATATGTGTCACAAATGGGCTTACAAGACACAATACAAACAAAACACATTTATATTTTTTTAAAATGATAAAAGTTGAGTAGAAGTCGACTCGTCACAGTGATGTCATAGAAAGCAGACAGGAAGTGGACAGACATAAATATTCTTTAGACAAAAAGCATTGTCTTTCTAAGGTGTGGAGTCTTCAAAAAAATACTCAAATAACATCATCCAGATCTGAACTAGACCTTTGTTTTTTTTGACAAGTTCCATGTCAAGACAAGTTATGGCTCAAGACTTTAAGCAGCCTTTAGTAAAATATAAGCTTGTGGTTTTGGTTTACTGCCCATTTCCGTTTTTAAACTTCAAAATAAAACCGCTATTATTAATACATTAATTAATACAGTACATATTAATTTATGTACTGAAAATCTGCCTCTGCAGAAAAATATATATTTTTTAGCACAGCATAAACTGGAGTGTTGCATGTAACTAAGACTTTTTGTACTCAAATAGTTTTGGATAATGGAACTTCAAAAATGAAAAGATATTAAATATTTCTGTTCACTAAATTATGTTAGAGCAGGGGTCTCAAACTCCAGTCCTCGAGGGCCACTGTCCTGCAGTTATTAGATGAGCCACAGGTACAAAACACTGGAATGAAATGGCTTAAAAGCCTCCTCCTTGTGTAGATGTGCAACCTTCCCATTACCCTGAACCCTTTTCAGTTTGCATACAGAGCAAAACGATCCACAGAGGATGCAATCTACTCTGCCCTCCACCCTGCCCTCACCCACCTGGACAAAAAGGACTCTTATGTGAGAATGCTGTTCATTGACTTCAGTTCAGCATTCAATACCATAATACCACAACAACTTATCTGCAAACTGGACAAGCTGGGGATTAGCACCTCCCTCTGCAACTGGCTGCTAGATTTCCTCACTCAGAGGCCTCAAGCAGTACGGATTGGCAACTTAACCTCGAGCAGTATTACCCTGAACACAGGCGCCCCCCAGGGCTGTGTGCTCAGTCCTCTGCTCTTCACCCTGCTGACACATGACTGCACAACAACCCACACCTCCAACCATATAGTGAAGTTTGCAGACAACACAACTCTTGTGGGCCTCATCACCAAGGGCGATGAAACCCACTACAGGGAGGAGGTCCATCTTTTGACCAAGTGGTGCAGCAACAACAACCTCTTGCTAAATGTCAGCAAAACCAAGGAGATTGTTATGGACTTCAGGAAGGGCCATATCGAACACCCACCACTGACCATAGATGGCGCTGCAGTAGAGAGAGTAGGCAGCACAAAATTTCTTGGGGTGCACATCTGTGAAGACCTCTCCTGGACCACCAACACCACATCACTTGTGAAGAAGGCCCAACAACGCCTCTACTTCCTGCGCAAGCTCAAGAAGGCAAGTGCTTCACCACCCATCTTGAGCACTTTCTACAGAGGCACCATAGAAAGCACCCTGACTAGCTGCATCACAGTGTGGGGCGGAAGCTGCACAGAACAGAACAGAAAAGCCCTGCAGCGCATTGTGAAAACAGCCTCCAAGATCATTGGTGCCCCACTCCCCGCCCTGCAAGACCTGTACACCACCCGACTCACCCAGAAAGCGGTCACGATTGTGGGAGATGTAAATCATCCTGCCCACAAACTGTTCAGTGTCCTGCCCTCCGGGAAAAGATATAGAAGCCTCTGCTCCCGCACCACCAGACTCTCCAACAGTTTCATCCATCAGGCTGTGAGGATGCTGAATTCCCTCCCCTCAGCATCAAAGCGGCCAAGAAGATGAAGAAGAAGAAACCCAGAACCTTGCACAACTGCAACCACTTTTTTATCTGTACATCTCTATATACTTATACATATACATTCTCAGTTGTAGAACTTTTTACGCTATATGTCTAGTTATTGTACATCTATTTATTAATTGTTTAGGATAATTTTAGTTAGACTGTGTCTTTTATTGTTACTCAATGTTAGTAACGCCCTGTCTTGTATCACTGTGGGATAGTGAGAAACGTCATTTCGATTCCCTTGTATGTCTGGACATGTAAGAGGAATTGACAATAAAGCTGATTGATTGATTGATTGATTGATAGATCAGTTCTCCAGAGCCTCGCTAATTATTCTATTCAGGTGTGGTGCAGCAGAGGCACATCTAAAAGTTGCAGGACTGCAGCCCTCAAGGACTGGAGTTTGAGACCCCTGTGTTAGAGGGTCACAGCCAGCTTTTTAGCTGCAGTTACAGAAAATTGACTTTGACTTTGCATTACAAAGTAATGCACTACTTTGTAGTACATCAGAACTGCAATAGTTCGTAATCGTAACTTCATAAAATGTGAAAGAGGGCATTAAAACATTTGTAAAATTCTCTATAAAAGTAGATTTCAGTAGAAATATTTAATACCTTTTAAAGTGATGATTTTGTTTGCACCAAGTCTTTCCAGAACTTTGGTCCAGGATCCTTTAGTAACCAGACGACCCTTAGATGTCACAAGCACAATGGAGCTAGTACAAAAAGAACCCCAAAAATAATTTGATTGTAAGCAAAACCGCCAATAACACAGAAAACATAAAACTTGGAGCAGTTTTGATTAAAGTTTTAACTGCAAATGGCAAATTACGGTAAGGCTTGACTCAAAGTTTTGCAGTTGTAAGAAAAAAAAAGTCTTTACATTTTAAATATTGTGACTAATTCATGTCAATAATAATAATAATAATGATCAGTACCTGTCTTTCAGTCCATTAACATAATTCTCTAATTGGGCAGGGACACCCTGTAAGATCAAATTCCTGAAGCCTTTGCTCTCCACCACATTCCCATCATGTCCATCAATTACTGTCAGCTGCACTCCATCTTCTTGTTGGTACCACTTCTTGCCATTGACCTGTTAAATCAGTGAAAAACCAACAGATCAATTTCCTTATTATTACCAGGTGCTGGTCAAAAATTTGAATATCATGAAAAAGTTGATTTAAATCAGTAATTCCATTCAAAAAGTGAAACTTGCATATTATATTCATTCGTTACACACGGACCGATAAATGTTTTTTTTTTCTTTTAATGTTGACAATTAGAACTGACAACTAATGAAAACCCCAAATTCTCAGAAAATTAGAATATTATGAGATCAATACAAAAAATGTTTTTTAGAAATGTTGGCCCATTAAATTAAGAACATGAAAAATATGAGCATGTACAACATTCTGGTGTATCACACCTTCCTCTTTAAGCCTGACCTTGCTGGCCAATTAAGAACTGGTCCTTAAACCATGGCCGGTTCTAGCCATGGACACATGAGGGGGCAGGTCGAAATGTTAAGGGGGCGTCATTATGTATCCATATTAGGGGTTGATGGACTTCATATTTTTAAGGTGTACTATAAAATGATAAAAGTTGAGTAGAAGTCGACTTGTCACAGTGATGTCATAGTGAAAATACTTCACATCAACTTATAGGTTGAATTAGCTATATTCATAGCAAATATTGACAAGAAAGCTCTTTAAGCCCAGAGAAGAAACAGAATATTATCCCAAACTTCTTTCTTCAAACTTCAAATTAAAGTCTGGAAAGTTGCACAATGTCAGGTATGATTTTTTTTTTCCTGCATATGCTGGACAGCTGCACATATAGGAGTCAAATTATCACATTGACACAACAATGCTTTTGGAACATCACAAATCAAACTTATTATGAATGGATAATAAGTTCATCCATCCATTTGGTCACTGTTGAATTCTCCTGTTGCTCCGCTGCAGAGGAGCGTCCTGCTCCTCTGATGGGATGAACCATCAGAGACGGAGATCACCTCTATCAGATCCTCAGATTGAAGATTGAACTTCAGTTCCAGATGTTGTTAAACAGTATTTTTAATGACCATCCAACTGGTCATGCGGCCAGGAATCTCGGGCCCCATGACAAAAACTTTAATTGGGCCCCCCCCACGCAGCTGCTGTTACAATTTTAAAAGCTTGCAACTGCCTTGCTTTCTTTGGTCCAATACTGGTCCAATACTGATACTGACTGCACAATATTTACTGCTCATGAATTTTACATGTAACAGTCCACATACAGTATGCAAGTAGGTTGCTTATTTTTTTTCTATTAGCTTTTTTTCTATTAGCTGACATGTCTCTCTCACAACGAGCAACAGTCATAGGCAACATGTTCATTAATATACATGATATACATCAACCCAGACTTCTCAAAAATGATGTGGAGTTGCATTTTATTCAAGATACAGTATAAAAAATATGTTTTCTCCATATTTGTTAAAGCTGTTACCATGTTGTGTAGGACTGTCTGGACTGACAGGAGGCTATTTTTATTGTCTTTTTATTGACTGTTTGAATTTCTGTCGGTTTTTTGTTGTTTAAATAGATTTTTGTTGTGTAAAAAACACAACAAAGAGCAGAAAGACAGAAACAATCCACATCGCCTCCCTGGAATGACGCTTCACAGTGTTGCTCACCTTTTTCACTGGGACAGAGGGGAGTGAGATGCTGGTTAAAGCTGCTGCTGCTGACTGACTCATCTGTACAGGGACATGAATATGTTGGTAGATTCGTTCCTTCATTCATTAAATGAAATGGAGACAAACAGAAGTCTGTAGCTAAGCTAACTATGCTAAATGGTTGATAATCTCACACAGTGAGATTGTGTCTACCTCTTGGAGAAAAACTGGGTTACAAAATTGAGGATAGAGAACATTCCTTTCCTCTCTACCTCTCTATTTTTTTGAAAACATGACTAAATTTTTTCTTAGCAGCATAGAAACTGCTGCACTCGTTCTGGTTTTCTACTGACTGCTGCTGAGCACCGTCAAGCAGGAAGAAACCATATCATGCAGATCCAGGCGGGTGTTCAAGTGCTCTTTTTCTGGGAGTGGCAACGTTTAATTTTACTGCTAAAATATATTTTAAAAACATGATATTAATATTAATTTTGTTATTAACAGGGCCCTCAATTTTTTTCTATTTCTATAACCCCCCCCCCTCCAAAAAAAAACAAGTATTTTGTGGGGGCCCCCTGTCGGCCAGGGGCCCTTGGAATTGTCCTAACTTTTCCACCTATACGGTGCCCCTGAAAAAGCCCGACATCCACCGCATTACTGCATATTATTTTTTTTTAAAATAAGTTTTTCGGCACTAGTTGCCGAAATAGAAATCCAATCCAATGAAATAGAAAAGTTGCAGAGGGAGAAGGGTCAGGGAACCAGAGGACAGGAGTTGGATTCTGAACTACTGCACTCTATATGCAGGACGCCACGCTAACTATGCGCCACGCAACGCCCCATTCCAGTATCATTTGCTGAAGTTTGCAGTTTCCCCTTGTTTCCCCTTATTGGGGCCTGCCATGCAAAGCAATGGCAGGAACCTATTGCTATTGTCGGAGAAAGTGTTTCTTTATTCTTTATTTTTCTTCCGTAACCGTTAATGCGGCTCATACCGCTGGGTGCACACCTACAAATGAGGTATCAAAACGTGCAGAAAATTCACGCCATTCCAGCTATTACTTCTGGTGGGATTTGGGCTTAACGTGGCGACATAATTCGCAAAAAACTACGAAAAAAACCCCATTATAAGTCAATGGGAAAAATCCTAGAAATACCCTATTTTTGAGGATTTTCTGTGTCGTCACAAATTCACCTAGAAATGCCATTCAAATTTCATTTTGTAGATACGTCTGTGATCTCTTCGAAAGTGAAGACGGCTCGTCGATACCAGTTACGGTTTGTCCACAATTTGCCTCTAAGCGACCCAAAGTTTCTCATTTTTCCTAAAGTTAGAGTGCGTCTCTGGCTGCTTAGAGTGAGAGATGAAGACAACTTTTTCAGCCCAAATCATTTTTGAAATCGCCATCACGCCCACAAATATCGCACGATTAGTATCACAATCGGTCCTGACATTGATACGCCTGTCTGCTCCGGTAAAATGTTTTCGAAATTTATCTAGACCGTACGGTTTTCTGTCACGGTGCTTCAGAGCAAAGTCATGCGACAGGATTTTCTGAGGCTCTCAGGCTCTTTCACTAACACTTCACACCTTGGTGTGAAACTTATTTAACATAGCAACGGATCTCAAGAGGCTATTGGCTGCTGATTTGGACTACAAATACGCATCATTGTAGTTCTATATATAGTGAAACCCTCAGTTGAAACAGATCAGGACTGAGAACTGGCCTTTAGAACTAATTGCTGCTATGGGCTGTATATAACTGATTTAACTCAGTAACTGTTACACATGGGATTAGTTTTGAACTTTAAAATTAAGCATATTGAAAATTTCACAATAAAAGCCCTGAGTATTTTTACATGACGTAATTGCTCTTTTTGGCTTTATGTGACTTTTTCATCCAAAGCACTGTTACACATGGTATTAGTTTGGCCCTTTGAAATGAAGCTTAACAAAAATTTCAAAATAAAAGCCTTGAATATTTTTACATCATGTAATTGCTCTTTTTGGCTTTATTTGACTTTTTCATTGAAAGCACTGTTACACATGGTATTAGTTTGGCCCTTTGAAATGAAGCTTAACAAAAATTTCAAAATAAAAGCCTTGAATATTTTTACATCAAGTAATTGCTCTTTTTGGCTTTCTTTGACTTTTTCATCCAAAGCACTGTTACACATGGTATTTGTTTGGCCCTTTGAAATGAAGCATACTGAAAATTTCAAAATAAAAGCCTTGAATATTTTTACATGACGTAATTGCTCTTTTTGGCTTTATTTGACTTTTTCATCCAAAGCACTCTTACACGTGGTATTAGTTCAGAACTTTAAAATGAAGCATACTGAAAATTTCAAAATAAAAGCCTTGAATAGTTTTTACATGACGTAATTGCTCTTTTTGGCTTTATTTGACTTTTTCATCCAAAGCACTCTTACACGTGGTATTAGTTCGGAACTTTAAAATGAAGCATACTGAAAATTTCAAAATAAAAGCCTTGCATATTTTTACATCAGCTACTTGTGTTTTGAGCATTATATAACTATTTTAACCCAAGGACTATTACGCATGGGATTAGTTTGGCCCTTTGAAATGAAGTTTAACAAAACTTCCAAAATAAAAGCCTTGACAACATTTTAAATCGTACTGAATGGTGCACGTCCGCCTTGCTTAACGTTCTTGCGGTTCTCCGCGTGCTACTGATTACGTTACGGCGTTCTTTAGCGTCGATGCCGATTTGTGGCGTGACGACGCCGGGCCCAAACCCCACGGCCGCGCCTTGGCAGGCCCCGGCTAAATTTCTTCCGAAATTTTCTAGTTTACATTTTTATACAATTTGAACTGTCTGAGGAACTCACCTACTTCAACTTATTTCATTTTCTTGGAAAAAATAGCTGTCATGTGATTGTGAATAGTGGCTGCCCCGTAAAAATCATTGTAAAAAGTAAAGAATTGACCTAGAAAATTAATATTCTTCAGCTGGGATTTAACAACCAACAACATTAGATTCATCTTATTGTTGTTTCATATTGCAGTTATGCATCTTGAACTAATTCAAACCTAAATACAATAATCCCAAAGTGAATTAATATTTTAAAAATATTTCACTAACAGTAAATAACTAACAGTTAAAGCAGAAGATTATTTTGGTTAGAAACTGAATGCCTCAAAAATCTTTCCTTACCATTCCTCGTTTTCTACTTTCTCTTTGTTTCTCGCATGATGAAATCATCTTAAGGTAAAGTGAAAAAAAACGTCCATTTTAAAATTTTCAGTCAGACCTTAGGTGCACTAAATGTATGCTTAACACGCTGGTGTAGTTGCCATAACAACCGAGTAACCGAGTAACAACAAATCCAATAGATGACATTGCATTAAGTATCAGGATTCAATGCCAAAAAAATGCAAACATTTTCTATGGAGGAATTTTTCTGCCATTTTCAGTCTGAAAGCAGTCTTTTGTTCTCAAATCAAAAGACTTTTGCTTACATTTTATTTTGAAAGCAGGACTTCATGTCTTTTTTCTCAAAACTTGTAATAATTGCACTCAAAACTTCTTCTTGAGCTCACACTTAGTTTCTACTCGGACACGTTTGTGTCTTGCCCTCTTCTGCAAGGTGTCAAAGGTCATCTTTTGGACAACTGTCAGGTCAGCATGATGATGCTGTAAACTACAGAACTGGACTGAGATACAATTTAAAAGCATTCAGTTGTTTTGAGTTAATTAGTTGATTAGTGAACATTGAACTTTTTCATAATATTCAAATTTTCTCAGATACCGAATTTGGAGTTTTCATTAGTTATCAGTTTGTGAACAGGGCACTTCAGACAGAATGTTTTCTGTCTGAAGTGCCCTGTTGCTAAACGTTGCCAACAAATTTTGTGGATAAAAACTAACCAGTAGGTTAACTACTTTTACAGGGTCTGTTTGAGCCAAAGATTACCTCAACAAAGGCAAAGTCTTCTTTTATGTGGAAAAAGCGAGTAATATACGACTCCACTTTGATCTCCAGAAAGTGCTCCGATGAGAGCTGAGGAGAAAAGAGCAGAGGAACAAGATTAGAGTTAACACTTAGAAATAAAGTTCACACTTCAGAACTAAACTATTCCTCATTGATTTCCATTGTTGATTTTGAATGTCACATGTTCATTTTTGAAGTCTTCTATTAAAAGAAGATGTCTTCTTTTAATACAAAAAAAAAGCTAAGTTTTTTAATGGCACCTTGAAACGTTCAAGGTAGGGAGATGAGGAGGAGTTGTGAGAATGAGCCATCTTAGAAGGGAATGTCTTGGGAGAGGTGGAACTTTTGCAATTTGGAAGTTCCAAATTAAACTGGAGATCGAAAACCAGCAAGTTTGGTTTCACCAGACTTTCATAAGAGGTTCAAAAGGTAAGTTTATCCAAATATTAGCTTAGGACAGGCATGTCCAAAGTCCGGCCCGGGGGCCAATCACGGCCCGCGGTCAGATTTCATACGGCCCGCAGCTTCGGTCTTATAATGTATTATTTATGGCCCGCCTGCACTGTGAAACAGAATAAATAAATCATAAAACTTGAAACTGTAATTCCTCCTTTCACCAAATGGTGGCAGCACCACTTTAATACTATCAGTCTCTGCCTCCGTGCAGCAAACCCCTCTCCACTCATTTCTGCCATGGCCACTGCAAAGAAAACGAGGAAAGTTTACAGTGAGGGCCGCCGCTTTCAAGAGAGATGGGAATTACAATACTTCTTTTCTGAAAATCAAGGCAATTGTGCTTGTCTAATTTGTAATGAGACAGTTGCCTTGTTTAAGGATTTTGACGTAAAGAGACACTACCAGACTAAACATGCCAACACATACAACAAGCTAACAGGGAGTGACCGTGCTGAAAAACTGAAGCAGCTCCAACCTGCACTGGCATCACAACAGCGATTTCTTTAGGCCTGAGTCAAAAGAAAATACCACCAAAGCAAGCTACGATGTTAATGTTAATAGCTAAACATGGCAAACCTTTTACTGAAGATACATTTATCAAAACTGTGTTATGAAAATGGTGGAGAACATTTGCCCTGAGAAGAAGCAAGAATTTGCGAATGTTTGCCTGGCACGTAACAGTGTGGCACTGAGAGTTGAGGACATAAAACTGAGTGTTTTGAACGGTAACATCTGTCACTATCAGCAGCGAAAAGCCAAAAGAACATTTATGCACTTGGATTTATGGCACTTATTTTTATTAAACTCTTGAGTAAGATTTGGTTATGAACCTGTAGATGAAAATTATTACTTTCTGAAAGATATTGTAAATGACAAGAGCAAAATTCACTTGTTTTAAGATTTAATAATAACAGACAACTTTGCATAACGATAACACCTGTTTAAAATGTTCTTGAGGCAAAGATATTTTTAAACTCATGTAAATTTAAGGTATTTCAAAAGCAGAATTTGTGTTTTTAGAGTTGTTCTCATCTGCCTGACTGGCTTATATTTGGTTTTTTTGTCATTTGAAAAATAAAGATAATTGTAACAATGAAAATTGTTTTATAAGTGCATGACACTTTTGTAGTTAAAAAATGTCCGAACAAACTATTGGCCCCGGGCATCTTGACTTTATCAAATCTGGCCCTCTTTGCAAAAAGTTTGGACACCCCTGGCTTAGGTAAGGTAAGGTAAGGTAATTATTTATTTATATAGCACATTTTCAGCAACAAGGTGCAACATGAATTAAAAGGAAATACAAAAAAAATAACAAACCAAAGGAAAGAGCAAAGGAAGACAATCTAATGTTGATCTTAAGTATTTAAACTAGATACTCCCGTTCAGGGTTGGGAGATAAGTATAAGTAAATATCCTCTGGTCTAATTCCTTTTCTGGGTTGGAGGAATAAGAGTCTAAAAAGTAGTTGCTAATGTAGTTTTTCTGGATTCTAAGTATGTTGTAATCCCTGTTCTGGGTTGCTAAATAAGTGTAAGTATCCTCTGGACTTCTGGGTTGTTAGATAAGTTTATACTTATCTAACAACAATCTAACAAGTCCAGAGAATACTTACTTTCTAAGTGTGCTCTAAATTTGTAAAAGTAATGAGTACTCCACAGTTTCTAAGTAATAATAAAAACTACGTGTTCCTGTTCTGGAAGATTTTTTTTCTGGATTCTAAGTTTGTTCTAATTCATTTTCTGGTTGCAATAATAGGAGTCTCTTTGCATAACAATCTAAAAATTAATCTAAGCCAACAGCTGGGAGCCGGGAGCAGAGGGGCGACAGTAAAAAAGTAAAAAAAAATAAAGTATGCCTTTATTTTTTACTATTTCAACGTATAAAACCACACAATAAAATCTGAATATATTTCACCAGGAAATATATTATTTCCTGGTGTTTTGAGTGTTATGTTGAAGATGATACTTCCCAGATATTCACCTACCAGCCATTCAGGACATGGGAAAACTATAAAAGGTTTAAAAATAAAGCAACTTAACAAGTTATAATTTAAATGTAACATAACTTGTATTGAGAGCCACTACAATAAATCAATATTTCTGAGGACTTTTATTAAGTGGATTCACTCATTAAAACTTATTAGGGCGTGCCGTGGTGGCATAGGTGGCGCGACCCACATTTGGAGGCCTTGAGTCCTCGACGCGGCCATTTGCCGCATGTCTTCCACCTTTCCTGTCAGCCTACTTTCAAAAATTAAGGGACACTAGAGCCCACAAAAAAAGACCCCCTGGTCAAAAAAAAAAAAATATATATATATATATATATACAGTACAGACCAAAAGTTTGGACACACCTTCTAATTCAATGGGTTTTCTTTATTTTCATGACTATTTATAAGGCAAGAAATCCCACTTATTAACCTGACAGGGCACACCTATGAAGTGAAAACCATTTCAGGTGACTACCTCTTGAAGCTCATCAAGAAAATGCAGAGTGTGTGCAAAGCAGTAATCACAGCAAAAGGTTGCTACTTAGAAGAAACTAGAATATAAGGGGTATTTTCAGTTGTTTTACACTTTTTTGTTTAATGCATATTTCCACATGTGTTATTCATAGTTTTGATGCCTTCAGTGTGAATCTACAATGTCAATAATCAACTATTGAGCAACTAAAATTCGGAGCAGTTGAGTAATAATCAACAAGGAAAAAAATTAAAATAAGAAAATAGATAATTACATTAATTATACAGTTGAGTGTTCCATTTCTTCCAGTATTTATTGTATTTATAAGTGGCAAGTCTTAATGAAAAAGTCAGTCTCTCCATTGCGTGAATTTCCTCAATTATGTCCTTCCAGTCCAAACATGATAGTGGTTCCACCTCAAGCCACCTGTGAGTTATAGCTTTCTTTGCACCTGCTAATAATATTAGCACCTACTAATAATATTAGCAGGTGCAACAGACTGCTACAGTTCCTGGGTAAATTACCCAGGAAAACCACAGTAAAATAACAGCGTAAATTTAAGTCCATTTTAGTATTGATTTCTTTTATCACTTCTGACCAATAGGGTGCGATCTTAATACATTCCCAGAAGATATGAAAATGTCCTGCATCTACATTTCCACAGTTCCTCAAACATTTTGCCTTTTCAGTATCGTTACAATGTTTACTTTTAATGTTCGGTGTAACAGAAAAACGTACCATGCATTTCCAGGAAAAATCCTTCCACAGGCCAGAACTTGACGTGTGAATCACAGAATTGCACCATCATCATCATTGTTATTTTGGCTTCTTTTTCCCATTTAACCTTAATATATGTTGTATTACATTTTCTCTCCATTTGTAGACATGAATATAGTTTGGATATTGTTTTTTTGGGAGGTCTTCTGTTGCTCGAATCTAATAGGATTTTAAGTATACCTGTCTCGTCCTCCCCCCAAAATTTAATACTTTTATTGTAGCTTTTATTGTCTTAGCTGGATGTATCTAAAAAAGTCACATTTTTCCAGGTTATAGTTATCTTGAAGTTGTTCAAAACTTTTTAATTCATTATTCTTTGTAATCGTCCAGTAACTTGTTATGCCTTTTTGTGATCACTGTGTAAATCTCTTATCCATTCTTGCAGGGAGAAAATCTCTATCATAAGCAGGCCATTTTAAAATTCGAGCACTTCTTTCACTCTTTACTTGCTTTAATATTTGATGGTACTTTTATCCATAAGGGAATTAGGTCAGAATCTATATGTTTCTTAATAAGACAATGATCTCCTAGCCAGGATTGCAGAGGTATATCACTGTAAGACGGGTCTATCTCTTTCCATTTAGCTTCACATGTGCCTTTAATGGTTACACCCATAATGTCCTTGTGTTCTCTGATGGCCTGCGCTAGAGGCTCAATCAGAAGCGCAAACAATGTGGGGCTGAGGGGGCAGCCTTGGCGACAGCCCCCTCCTAGTGGTATTTTATCTGATGAATCCCCATTAATCTTAATCCTGGTAGAGACAGAAAGCAACCTACAATTTGATTATTAAAGCCAAATTTTTCCAAAGCCAAATAAAGATAGTTCCAACACACTGAGTCAAACGCCTTTTCTGCATCTAAACTGACAGCTATCGATTCTGTGTTTTTCATTTGGTCTATGAGATGAAGAGCCCGTCTTGCGTTGTCATGGGTTTGCTTGTTGTGAACAAAACTGGTTTTATCTGTGTCTCTAATTTCTGGGATTATAAATTCCAGCCTTTTAGCCAATATTGTTGCAAATATCCTGTAATCCATGTTTAAAACTGATATTGGTCTGTATGAACCACATTCTGTTTTATCTTTGCCTGGCTTAGGAATCACTGAGAACACTGCTCTTCTCCAAGATGGTGGTGTTTCCCCTCCAGAAAGTACATGATTAAAGCAATCCTTAAGCAAAGAAGTGAATAGTTTTCGGAAGTGTCTATACCACGCCACCGGGTAGCCATCCTCATTTTATTCCCTTTCATTTTTGAAATTGCTTTATTAATCTCCTCCTCAGTTATTTGTTGTGTTAACCTGTTATTTTGATCTGTTCCTATCGATGGTAAATCCAGTGAGGCAAGAAATGCTCTGCCTAAGGACGGGTCTACTGCGAGAGGCTGTAGACCCGTCTAGTATAATTCAAAAGATTTTTTAATGTCTCTTAGTGGTATGTCATTTTAACTATTGGGCTTTTAATTTTCTGTATAAATCTATCAGTTTGTTGTTTACGTATTCTCCAGGCAAGACGTTTCCTTGGGTCCATTTTCATAATAATCCTGTTTAATAAATTTAGTTTTTTTCTCTATCTGGTCTTCGTATAAGCAGTTTAGAGCTTGTTTTGTTTCTCTTATTTGTGTGTGGTCATTATTATTTTCCATGTGCTGTATTTCTAGAGATTTTAATTTTATAGTAAGATCTTTTAAGCATTTCTCTTTTTTTTTTTCTTATGAGAGGACCACATAATTAACGTCCCTCTCAGAACAGTCTTTGCTGCATCCCAAAGATACAGGGAGAAATATCCTCTGTGTTGTTATGGTCATAAGCCGTTAACATTAAGAGTAAATGGTCTGGAAGCAAAGTCCCTTCTCTTTTAAAATCTTCCTGATGGGATTATATACTTTACGTTTAGCGAGGATATCACTGGGGAAAGAACACGCGTTTTCCTTTCAGCTATATCACTTTCTTACCCTACGCAGAATGAAGCACTAGTTCCTTCATGGTATACTCCAGAAAATGTATCACGATGGATCTGGCGGTTTGGGCCCGAGTGACCGGCGGCAGCGCTGTATGCCCAGCGTGATGTGCGTGAGGGAGAGTTCAGTTTTAATAAAATTCTCTATGAATTTTTGCAAGTTATCGCCTTCTTCTCCCTCTGTGAAGAAGGATATGAATGTTATTCCTGCGTGAACGGGCTTCCAGGTCTGTTAGACGTGTTTGTAGGTCTTCTTGTAGCTGCAGCGTGGGGCTCAGTACGTCTTTGACGTCCATGTTGAATTTCTCTACCTCGGTTATTCGCTGCTCAGCCTCCTCAACTCCTCATTACGTCTTTCAGGTCTGCAACAATGTCGTCAAGCCTTTTCCCCATCTCTTTTCTAAACTCAGACATTTCCTTTTTTAGGAGTCCTGACTGGTCAGTGATTTGTTTTTTGAGGTTTGTCTGAACTTCTTTCAGCGCTGTAAGAATGTTAGCTCCCATAGCTTCCATAGCTTTGTCCACTGCTAGCTTGCTATCTTCAGAGACCTCCTTCCATAAAACAACAGTTTCTTTCGCGTTTTCTTGCTGAGTTTTCTCAGCGTTTTCTTCTTCCTCTTGTTACTCCCTGACATACTAAAAATACTAAAAAACAGTGTTTTATAAATTATTTGTCGGGGGGTAACTCGACCGTCTGGGAGCTCAAAATTTATGCTGTTGCTCACTTCTCTGCCATCCAGAAGTCTAAAGTCTTTTACTGTTGTGTTCTTAACACTAACCCTGGCTGAAAGTTTGAGTCCTCAGGTATGCTTGTTACACTTTTCCCCTGTCATTTCACATGTAACATTTTTTAACTTATGTGTTTTGATTTCTGTCGTTGTATGAATTATGGGTTGTTTCCCATGGATATGGGAAAGTTTTAGCAACTGACTAGGTCAGTACTTCTCAAACCTTAAGTACCCTTGCATAGGTCTCTGTTCTAGAGCACCTGATTGTGTCCTCTGCAGCCACCGACTTGCTGCAGACGCCTGTTAATTTAAGTCAGATGTCACATTAAGTCAGAAGACGCCTAAAACATGCAGGCACTGGTACTTGAGGACCAGAGAGCTGTTTCACAAAAGTCGGATAAGGCATTATATGGTCGCAAAGACCAAACCAGGCTTATGTCCAGGCCTAAGTAATCCAGGTAATCTGTTGTGCGTCAACAGATTTCTTCAGTGAGATCGATCACAGATTTAGATCATAAATTGCATACACCGGCGGTTTTCAAAGTGTGAGGCCCTAGGGGGCGCCAGAGCACTTTAGGGGAGGCGCGGTGCGAGGGAAAAAATAAACCGGAAAAGAAGCTATCTGCTTGCTGTCTACTGATGTGAGAGAAAGAATGGACACATTTTTAGTAAAGAAAAAGGCAGGGGAGACAAGCTCTGGCGTAAGTAGAAAAAAGAGGAAGTATGACCACGACTACTTAAAGTTTGGATTTTCCTGGACTGCTCCCGATGATGCTCCAAGGCCGCAATGTGTAATCTGCAAGGAGGTTCTGGCTAATGATAGCATGAGACCCTGTAAGCTCCGGCGTCACATTGAAACAAAGCACCCAAGTTTAGTGACCAAGCCGCGGGAGTTTTTTGAGAGGAAGCTGAAGGAGCTGTGCACACAGAAAACAACAAATGAAAAAAAATGAGTTTGGGGTTGTTCTTATCATTAGAAAAATGAAAAAAGGGCGTATTTGCCCTGATAAAATAATTAAAATGGGAGGAAATGTTTTAAAATGTTCATGTGTTAAATTTCATTCAGATAAAGTGTCATTTTAAAAGATGAGATGGTTCTAAAATAAAAGCAATTAGAAGGTGTTTTGTAGTGGCATTTGTTTGTGTGTGGGTTGATTATTGGGGGGGGGGGGGGGGGGGGGGGCAGCAGGCACTGTGCTCCTTGGAGGGGGGCTCACCCTTTCATACTTTGAAAACCCCTGGCATATGCCATACCTCACACCAAATGAACATCTTTTGCTGGAGGATTATGAGGAATTGAAGCACACCATACTCTAAACTTTGCTACTAAAATCTACTTCTACAGTAGCAGATTAAGTGCATAATTTGCCCAAATTATACATTTCCAATCCATTCTTAACTAAAAAATGTCATATCTGTCATTTGCGCAAACAAACAACTTTAATCTTACAAATGAGCAGAGAAAGTCAATAATATGTGTGAATCTGACAATGGTTTCAGTCATTTTCCTCTTTTTTTGTTCCATATCTTATCAATATTTCTACAGAACAACCATGACAACAGGTCAAGATAAAAGTGTAAAGAACATTTTGCAGAATCTTAGAAATATGTGGATAATATGTTGACTACAATGTGCAATAACTTAATTCAATAACTTTCTAAGTAAAAACTTAGAAAGTCCCTGCCAACATCGCTTTTAATTAGTTTTGCTTATAGTCAACTTCCTGTTTCTTTCTTCCTGTTTGAATTTGAAGGGACTTTTTTTTAAACTGAGTTTGACAGCTAATCAAAAGACAGAAGATAAGTTGTAAAAAAGATGAGGTTATAAAATGTATGTTATGACCAAAGCTTAGTTTGTAGTGTGAAGAAGTGCTTGTTTTAAATATTGATTGAGACTGTGCATTTAAGTTTTATGCCAAAATTAAAATTAATTTAATTTAAATGTTATTTTAAATTAAGCTAAAATTTATCAGTAAAATATGTGAAGTATGCTACAATTACTTGACTTGACTTGATAACAGTAACTTAGTTTCTTTGTGATCACTTTATCCCCAGAAGACATGCAATAGGCCTTTCTGTTAAACTAGTTACTGTTAAACCTGAAACACAATTCATTTCACAATTAATAATGACATTTTCTACCATCATAATGTTAAAATAAGAATAGTATTTGACTGAATACCAACATAAATTGGTATTTTAATGCAACGTAATAAAACCAGGCAACAAATAGATAGAAGACAGAATCACGGACTAAACACACAAGTTTCTGATCACCATGAGCGCTTAGCTTAGCAATAACCTTAACTAAGCCCAATAATGAGAGGGAATAAACAAACTGTTCCCTCTCATTATTGGCCTGGTCTGGAACAGGCTAGCTGCACAAAATAAATGGTAGCTTTCATGCTACTGCTCTTGCGAAACCAAATTAAGGCTTAATCAGCTATCCTAGTTTTATGAAACAACATTAAGCTTTTTAGGTGAAACTTAAAGAGCTTAGTGATGGTTAACTGGTTAACTGGTGAAGTTTTAACTTGCTTTGCTTACCAGCCTGCTTTTTGGTATCTTTTTTGGCATGGCTGTATTGGCAACAGGAATCTCTGCATGTTTTGGATATGCCTTGGCCAAGCAGTTGCTGGGTGGACTTCCCTCTGGGATGGTAGCTTTGATCTTCACCCTTTCACAACCTTTTACAGAGCAAAAGGCAAACTGTTCCCTCTCATTATTGGCTTTTAACTTTAGGAAGATTAAGCTGCAGCAGACACAAGAACAGACAAAGAACATAAAACAAATAAGCTCTTTTAACCAATGCCTTTTTTTAGTAATAAGGTTTTCTTGCTATCTGTAAAGCAACTGTGCAATGCATTTAAATTTCTTCAAGTAATTTTTGTCTCCTCACAGTTAATCTAATATATTACCTGGGTCATTCTCATGTTTCTTCACACATTTTACTTTCTGTAATATACAGATATTCCAGAAACAGGAAGATTATCAGGTCTAAAGTTAGATTTAATAAATACTATTTATTATTTAAATCATATAACTCAAAACTATTGTCAGTAAGAAAAACAACCGATTCATTTTATTTTAGCTTTTGAATTAATGTCCTCCAAAAAAAAGGGAAGAAGTTAAATGTTGGGAGGGAGCAGAAATGTCCGTGGAGCAGAGGTTGGGCTTGACTTTTTCATTATCTTTCATTTTGACAAACGGTGTCAAAAAATCCTGTCATTTTTACCCATCAAGTTTTAAAATTATAATAATGATATTTAACTGCCTTTCTTTTTCATTCTGTTTAATTAATATTCAACAGACTGAGCAGATAATCCACATCTTGTCCTGTGTATTCAAATGTATTCAAGCAGAATACATTTAATTTTTCTCTGCAGACTAAGTTTTAAAATCAGGTAACATTTTGCCAATTGAAGTGAACATGAAGAATCTCTGAACCATTACCTGATCCTGCAAACACTCCCTTCAGGGGGAAATAATCCCACAGCAGAGGTCCAGCTGCACTAGACTCATTCCAAAGCCTCTTTGGAATTGGATTGAAGCCCGGGTTCAATCAGGCAAGTTGATGGCAGGTTTCAACTCGCTGTTCTCAGATACTCTGATGGAAATTTTTCTAATATTGATCAGAAAAATCAATATTGATTTAGTGACCTCTGTGATGTTCTCTGTGTGTAAAGTCCAAACTGTGGTCAAGTGTGAGATTAGTCAAAATGATTCACCATTTAAACAAAGATGTGTACACATCCAAATATCTGATTTGGAGGTATTTCAAGGCGCACACAGAGATACTAAACAAGCAGACTGTTCTCTGCCCAGGGTACAGGGGAGAATGAAGCCCAACATGCTTTAATTAAACTCCAGTTTTCAGCTTTAGTCTTTTGGGTTGATTTATAGGAGCAGAGCAGGGTGAGCTGCATGCACATTTATTGTGCAGCACAAACAAAAAAAAGCGTGTCTTTCAATGTGCTTCTTACAGTCTAATGACTTCTTCTCCATTCTGAACAGGGTAAACTCCCTACTTCTCTATTTAGACTGTAATAAATAACATAACTTTATTGAGCATTCTTTTTTTTCTTTCTCACTGTATATGTCGTAGGCTTATTAAATGCGCCACGGAAGTCTGGACAGGACCGGACAGTCAAGCACATAATTTGGACTATAGTTCTAACTCTTGTTAAAAATGCATCTTTTAATGAGTAATTTTCAGATTGAACAATTTATGTCATGCTTTATTTATGACTTGCTAAAATAGACAGAGGGACTGTAGTGACTGAAGGCTTAAAAATAAGAGGACATACCCTGTTCTAAATAAAATAAATTGGTTTTCAGAAGTCATTGTGTGAAGTATAAGTACCAACTTAACTAACCCAGTCTCTTCCTCCCAGTAGTAGTATCCCTTGGTTGAGTGTGAATGATTGGTCTTCTCTCTCTGGGTTGTCTTCACAAAGACACCAGTCTTGTGTGTCTTTTTAGTGAGGCGATTGTGAATGTCAGCAATGATGGTAAAAGTAGTTTCTTTTGGGTAGCAGATCCCCAAACTGACCCAGTCATTTCTGCAATGAATAAATAAAAACACACCATAACATCAATAATTCAGTCACAAAGCAGAACCTTTTCTAAATAACCAGCAGCTTATATATGAATAGATCCTTATGAAAACATCAAAAACCTTGCAGGGTACTATTTTGATTTTTTGTTGTTGTTGTATTCCAGCAAGAAAAGAAATGTCTATGTATGTAGACACTTCTATATGGAAGTCAGATCAAGTGAGGCTTGCACAAAAATTAGAATTGCCTTTTAATAGACTTTTGGAAGCATTGCTGACGAAACAAAGCTTTGATGAAAGTTGGAACATCAGTCAGTAGAAATGTGGATGGTGGTCCATTTAGTACAACAGCTAACACAACATCTTTTACAGCAATGTGCACACATTTTTCAATAAATTAAGAAGACATTTTACTGACACTTTTACCACAACAAAGAAAAAAACAATACAGTTTCAGACTTTAATTCTTGTAAATCTGACTCAGTCTAATCAACGATTGTCTGGACAATCTGTCATGATTTGGGTGGTGAGGCAGAGGCAGCAGACCCAGGGTAAGATGAATAAGATGGTTTAATAATGAAAGTAGTCCAAAAATCCAAAAACATACAAAGTCCAGGCAGCACAAAGGAGCGGATGCAGAAGCTCGCAGATAGTGACAACAGGACAGACCCGACGAGGAACAAAGAACACAGGTGGGGTTAAATACACAGAGGGTAATCAAGGAGACAAGAAACACCTGGGAACAAGCAAAGGGAGACAGTACAACACGGAGACTAAGAGACAGAAACTCAAAATAAACACAGATACGGAACAGATCCTGACACAATCTCATTCTGGCTCCTGAATTTACACAGGATTAAGATACACAACGAAACTAAAGGCATGTGGCTTTCACATTCTATTTCTTGGTAAGGTAAAAGTAGTGAAGAGAAATTGCTGCTGGGGGTTTATTATTATAGTGATTATAATTAAGCATGGTTGTAGTTGTCTATCTATCCTCTGGATCTCACATGCACCCATTTCTTGAATAAGTTCAAAGTTAAAGCAGAACTGGCCACATTGATCTCATGTCAAGTTTACACCCTCATCATTCTCTGCTTTGAGTTTTTCTTTAGTTGGTAACATGATTTTTAATATGACTGGACAATAAATCAACAACAATATTCATCATGATAGACAAGTGATCAATATCAATAGATAATTACATTTATAAATGTAATATATTATGTATATATACATATATATGTATGTATGTTCAGATATTTAAAACAAATAAATAAATAAATAATTACTGATATTGACCAATATATAACACTTATATTGTGATAGATTCAGATAGTCTGAGGACGTATCTCACAATCCACTGTGTATTGTGGTGGTTCATGCTGGTTCATTTCTGCCAGTCACACTACGTTCACAAACAGGATCTCCACCAACTAAAGATTACCCAAATTACACCCACACACAAGAATTGCCCCTTGTCCTACTGCAGAGATACAGTAGGACAATAGCAATAGCAATAGCTTGACTTTCCAATTGTCCTACTGCAATTGGAAAATCAAGAGGTGGTGGTGTGTGTATAAATTTGAACAAACTGTGGTGGACTGTACGGAAGAACTGTCGCCCAGATGTTGAGTATCTGCTGCTGAAATGTGGACTCTTTTATCAGCCAGAGGAGCTTAATGCAGTTCACATCATAGCTGTTTATGTCCATCCATGAGTGAATGCTAAGGTTGCCATAAAAACACAGTGGCATCATCACCACTTTACAGAGCAGGTCAGGTGAACCAACAGACACACACAGCACAGGTACAGCCCAAGCCTGTGTGCGCTGCCCCGTCCTTTACTCTCTGTTTACCCTTGATTTCAAAGCTACCCATGTAACGTCTTGTTTAAATATGCAGATAACACAACTGTTGTAGGCCTCATTAGCGACAATGATCAGTGAGTCTATAGGTTAAAGGTTCAGAAGCTGAGTTCAGTAACCTCATCCTAAAAACTAAGAAGATGAAGGATATAATCTTCGACTTCAGGAAAAAGAGGACAATCCATCCAGGGCTTAGCATAAATGGAACAAGTGGAAAGGGTCCAGAAGCTGCTTTCAAATTCGTAGAAGTTCACATCTCAGAGGATCTCACTTGGAGCCCCAACAACAAATAACTAATTTAAAAAGTCCAGTAGAGAGACTTTTTTTGTTGTCTATTGTCTGATCAATAGAATCTGATCAGGAGCTGCTGATCAGATTCTATTGATGTAAAATATAGCCCACACTGACTTACTGCTGCACAGTGTCATATTCTATTCTACAGCCGTAGAGAAAAAGATCTGGCAGAGTGTTACCAAACATCACAGTGGATCATCATATACCCTTTGCCCAAAATTGATGACATCTATTCAGCCTGCCTGCTCAAAAAGCAGACAAAAAACATTTTAAGAAACCCTTTTCACCCAGGATGCTACCACTTCTCCCCCCTTCCATCAGGAAGAAATCGGTAAACAACTCAGTTCAACAATCCCTCTGAAGTAGAGGGCAGGGGAGGGCAGTCTTGCAAAACAACCCAAATCAGCAATTAAAGGCTAAAGACTGGAATTATGAGTAGACATAAAATTTACTGACTTTTAAACACACATTTTTTGTATGCAGAATGTATTGCTTCTGAATGTTTATTTAATGTATTGTAGTGCACTATTTCCTAATTTCCAGTTGGCATAGAATATCAGCCATGTTGTCATTTACTAGAAACACAAAATGTTGCCAAACCGACTTAAGTGTAGTTGGGACATCTATTAGAAATTCAACAGGCAAAGCCTTGCTGACCACAACTGTCTAATGCTTAATATTGCGAGGTCTTGTTACACAGGGGTGTTATTAATTATTAACGTGGAAAATCAGCTGAAATACAGTCCTATTCATGCTCTTTTAGTGTTTTCCAATGTTTTAGTTTGAGCCCTGTTTTATGCATTGATGTCATGCAGGTGACATCAATCCAAACATGTATCACCAAGAATAGAAAATAAATGTCAATAATTCAAAAATGCCTTTTCAAGAGTCTTAAAAAGGCAAACACAATGAAATACAATTTCATTGCTGCTGTGTTGTAAGAACAACTGCTCATAATCTACTTACTTATTGAAGTTGATGAGCCAAATGGTGACCTCTGCTGGTGCTGTCTGATCCCAGTGGACTGTGTAACCTTTGGCTAATGTGATCACTGGCTGGAATTGCTGGTAATGCTTCTTCTTTCCTAGGGCACCTTCTAATGTCAGTGGCCAGTCAGGATATTCATTCCTCGCTATTTGCATATTCAAGTTGGCAGGTTTTCGAGTTTGGATGTAGATCTGGGAAGAACATAGCAAAAGAAGTAGATGACATCTACTATAAATGAAGAACATAAAACAAAAATGAATTTCATTAAACAACTTTCTCCATTTGTTTATATGTTAGCAACTCTCCAACCGGTGTTTGTCAAAGGTCTTAGGCTATGAAATATGTGGGAACTCCAACTATCACAGCTTAAATGCAGCAATATTGTATTACTGTTACCTACAGCTATTGCGAGAGGAATGGCGACTTGAAGAATAACCCGCCTTAGCTTATTTAGCTACTTCATTTGCTTCATCCTCAGTTGCTTCAGAGATGCGGGTTTTCTTCCGTTGGATTTTTGTCCACAAAATGAAACGAGCACACATAAGGCATTTTGGGTTCTATCTTCAAGTTTAGAATTTTTAGCCAAATTCTTTTTGTTTCCTTATCTTTCGGTAGGCAATGAAAACTACCACTTATCAAAGAAACTCTGTCTTTTTGTTTTAGGAGCACTTTTAAAACACACCTGTTGTTGCAGCCACAAACTAAATTTTGTCTGATTATTAGAGTACAGCCACAAAGAGCACAACAGTTACCTGAGCTCCACAAGGGCATGTTACAGCACAAGTTGCTCTCTATAACTGGTTAATGTGTGATTCAGTTCAGTTCATAGTAAAGGAGATTCTCTGTACTATGTGCTCAGGGGCAGAACTACATACTTTCTGAGGTGTATGCGAACGGCACCCCAGTCCTTCCCCAGGTTTAATATGTCCCTTATTCATGCTTTCCCTTATTCATGCACTTATAAAATACAGTAATTAAATTCAAACCATCACAGTATTTAGGTTTTTGTTGCCTCCCTAATGTTATTATCCCTTCCTTATGTGTGAATAAATTGCAGCCTAGAAAGCAATTAAAAAGAATGAAACAAAAAATAGACCAATATTTTATCATTTAATATATGACCCAGATAGCACAGAATGGTAATTCAAAGTTGAATTACAGTCAAAATAGTTGATTTTTGGTTGAGGTCGACAACTGACCAACAAACAATCATCCAATTCTAGCCAATGTTGAAAAAATACCATTGAATCAATGTTGTTTTGTGGTTGAAATCTAATGAATCTAATGCCGATGTCTGATCAACGTCTGATCAATGTATGCTGTTTGGTCGCACCCCTCCCCCTTCTCCTTTTGTATTTTTTAACCTGCCCACCACTCTAGGCCTAAGTATGAAATCCTGCGAGATTTTGTGGGATTTGAGTTTTTAAAAATAGGGTGGGGCCGATTGTTTGGTTTGGTTCTCCCAAGGAAGTGTAAGGCTGGCTGCTGCTCTAAATCATTTCAAATCACTTGTTTTAATTTTTTTATTATGATGTGTTTAGGGATATGCCTAGATGTGCCTCTTTTCCAGAACAGCTGAGTCAGATGATTGCATGACCTTCTGCAGCCATCAAGAACTGCAGAAGGCTGTTAATCACCACAGATTGAATCCAGGTGTGGCAGAAGAGAAACACCTAAAACACGTAAGGCAGGAGAAGCACTGATCTGAACACTGATTCAGTCTGTTGATAACTGTTGGTTAAACTGAACTGGACTATTATTACTTGTGCAGAATCATTATCAGCATATGGACATTTTTGAATGAATTTAATCATCAACTTATTTGGAAATGTTTGTGGTTAATGGAAGATTGAAGCAGTTATTTGATGGAATTGTAAATAATTTATCCAACAAATCACCTTTTGCTCTATTTTTCTGTTTCTGGTGTGTTAAATCAACCCTGATCCTCCCTGAGTTTTATCTTTAGATCTTCTAATAAACAGACTAGCAGACTACATTCCAGCGCTATTTCAATCCTGCTCCTACTTGAACACTATGTAAAGTCGACGTAAAGCTTTATTTTTCTACGTTTTCTTTTTGTTAAAAAAAGCATAAGAGAGATCCTTTCTCTTTCCTATATTGCTTGAAACCTGTGGCCTGCTTAATAATGTGGAACATCCTTGTTAAGTAGATTTCCTTTAATTGAGCTCACCAGACAAACTAATCAACTCGTCTTTGATAGTATCGTGATTCATATCTGTACCTCACTTACTGTAATAGCAGAGATGAGCGAGAGATGGTGTCAATGACAGAGCCATATTTGTGGGCGTGAGGGCGAGTTAAAAACTGTTTCTGGTCAGAAATCCACTCACTCACTCTAGCGGAGGAATATTGCGAAAGGTAGTGCACTAACCTGGGCATACACCTGGGAGTCTCTCTCCCTATGCAATGCATTGCAGGCCCCAGTAATGACAAAACAGAGTAAAAACAATAGAATTCTGCTGGGAGCAGGCAAACAGCCATGCCCTGCATTGGCTGTCTACTCGCTTCTGCGGGCTCGAAACCTTAATTATATCTGATGACAATAACTGGGGACTGACCAACCTGTGCATAATGGCCACTGCAGATTGCAGCCTTCCAATCAGGCACATCAATGCAGTCAGGGTGACGGAGCAGCCAGTTGTCTTCTTTAACCAAAAACGCTCCAGGATACTCACTAACTGATCCATCAATGTCATGGAAAATGGTTGTCTTATCTCCATCCATCTGCATCTTGTTGAACCAGGGACCCGGTTCTCCAAAGAATACCCGAGACGTGATCTGGAGTAAAGTGAAAAATCTGCTCATATTGACTGATCTGTGGAAAAAGGCATCATTCAAGATCAAAGGCAACACTCAAAATCAATGCATTGCACCTGTACCATTTTGAGGTGTTTTTTATTTTCTTTCATAAATTCAAAAATATAAAAAATATGTGAATTTGGTACCTCTAAACATGAACACATTCATTCAAATATAAATTCCAAATAAGAACTGCTCATGACTCCCCCAATTATGAAATTAGCTTCACATATGAATGTCCAAGATGCCATTACTAAGCACATTCAACTGACATACACACATTTTCCTGCATTGTCTAAATCAGACCAAACTTCTCTGTGTATGATTTGGGTTAAACCTTCCACAAGCTAGTTGACGTATACGAGTTAATTGGAGTCACACCTGTGCATGTATTTTAAGGCAACACTTGAAACATTCTGCTTTTTTGTTTGACATGATGAGAAGGTCAAAAGAAATCAGCAAGGAGAGAATTGTGCAGCTGCACAAATCTGTTTCATCCTTGGGAACAATTTACCTTGAAGCTGCTACATTCACCTGTTCTAACAACTATATGCAAGTATAGGCATGATGGGAATGTCCATCATGCCTATGGACATTTGGAGGAAAAACATGGACGGTTTTTCCTCCAATAAACCGTCCATGTTTTTTCCTCCAACATGGACGGCACAGCTGTAGCATCCTAACTGTGAAGGGTGAAACAACTTTCACAGTTGTATAATTGTTTTGCTGTAAGAGGAACTGGCACACTTCATTAAATGGATGGCATCATGAGGAAAGAACATTATGCACAGATATTGAAGCAACATCTAAAGACAGACAGAAAGTAAATCTTGGGCACAGACTGGTCTTCCAAATGGACAATAACCCTAAAAAACAACCAGGGTGAATGCAAAGTGCCTTAAGAACAGCAAATCAATGTACACCATCACAAAGCCCTGATCTGAATCCTATGGAGAAGTGGGAAACGCATGTGAGAGTGAGATGGCCTACAAACCTGACTCAGTTACACCACTTCTATCAGGAAGAATGGGCCAGAACTCCAGCAAACAACTTGAGTTGTCCTTCCACGAATGCAAAAAACCTTTTGCATTTGTGGAAGGAAATGCAAATGGCTTGACTCAAGTCATAAAGTTTAAAAGCGTTATTTCTTATACTGACCAAATGTAGGTGAACTTCTGAATTCTAAGAAAGTTACAAAAAATCTCTAAAAATTTTTCTCACTAAGTTTTCTGGCACTTAACAAATAGAAACAATTCTGGTAATTCTAACCAGGATTTCCCCCCAGGCAGGGGCGGATCTACTGGGGTGACAGGGGTTGGCAGTTGCCACCCCAACTGAGAGCCTTGCCACCCCTGTTGCCACTCCATCTGGTGACTATGAATTCAAGAAATAGCTATGGCAAATCGGACATTAAGAGCATGAATCTCTTTTTTCCGGCAACATTGAATGCAACACAATGTAACCTGACACCTACTTCAGCACTTTGTATTGCCTTGTTGCTGAAAATGTGCTATATAAATAAAACTACCTTTACCTTTACCTTTACCTTTCTAAGCAGGGCCGACCCAAGCCTCCATGGGGCCCTAAGCAAAATTTTGACTGACAGACCAGCCCACTAGGTCAGGTCTGCACGTTTGCAGTTAACAATAGTTACAGTACCTCACTGTTGCCAACTCAGTGACTTTCTTGCTACATTTAGTGACATCTCAGACAAAAAAAAATTGGTATCGGCTAAAATCAAAATCGGCAGGTCAGGCTTTTTAAAGATCAGTAATCGGCAAATGGCCAGAAAACTGCAGTCGGTACGGCTTAAGATGGAATACATACACACATATTCATGACATTCTTTGATTAAATTAATTTCTCTTAGGTGTAATTACAATAGATAAACATTTTATCTATGCCAGGTGAGTCTTCCTCACTTGAAAATGTTGATCAGTACTGGGTTGATTCAGTGCCTTCAAACAATTTTAATTGGAGAAGTTTCACATACCTTATAAGTTGATGTAAAAATAATGTTTGTTTTAGATGCATAAATTATCAGCACCAATTACAGCTTAATTGTTTTTAGCAGTAAAAATTAAATGTTACCAATCCCAGACCAAAAAGCACAAATTCATATTTACACTGTACACTCCCCTGCATCTGCATAAAATGGTCTGTTCCTGCTGAACACACTTGACAGTGATGGTGTTCAGCAGCAGTCAATAGAAGGCAACAACAATTGTGGCAGTTACTATGCTGCCAAGGAAAATAATAAAGGCAGGTTTTCAAAGAGAGAGAGACAAAGACAAGAGTTTCAAATTGTTGCAAATTGGAGCAATACAAATAAACTGCATTGAAAAAATTAATTAAACAAGAATGAGCTCGATTTTATTCCTGTTGTTGGACAAAATTATTGGAAAGTTAGTGATTCAGTTCACAGAGATAATCAGAGGTTGAAGGGTGGGATTGTGGAGTTGGGTTTGGTGGACCGGTAGAGCTTGGTATAGCAATTGAAATAGATACCAAATTTACAGAACAACTTTGGAAATGAAGGATAGGTTAGATCTTGGATGAGATTATTGAAGTTTGAAGGGTCAAGATATGGTTTCTTCATAATGGGAGTAATAGCAGCAGATTTAAATGCCAGAAGACTGAGAGGAGGGATGATGTAGTGATGATGGTAAATAGGGATCAGAGAAAAGTGACAGGTTTTCATGAGAACTGTAGGAAAAGGATTTTCCTTGACACAAGGGGAGAATGTGTCTTACAGAAAATGTGCTATTAAAATAAATGACTTGACATTATTCACAGTTTGATTATCATGAGAATTTATATTTATATTAAAAGTAAGTAAATTGTGTTAGTTTGGAAAAAAGTACAGCTGCAAATATACAATTAAACATGTTGGATTACAATGTAATGGAAAAGAATTGCACTAAGAATTGATAAATGTGATCAAACTTGGGTATTTTCCTGCAATGACTTTTCTTGACAAAAATAAACTAACTAACTAACTAACAGAACTGAAAAAACATACATTTCCACAGCGACTGCTAACTTACAGGAACTTGGTCAAAGGTGATGTTGGTGACGTAATTCTTTGGGCAGCTCTGCCATGAGTTGTTGAGTCTGAACCCAAAGGCACTGGTGTGTCGTCCATGCAATGCTGCAAATTTTCGAAATGTACAGTTCTGAACATTGACTGGACCATCATAGATCTGCATGCCTCGAATAGGAAAATCTCTACAGAGAAACAAAGCCATACAAATCATCTCATTTGTAGTTCATGTACAGAATTTGTGACCTTGTTTACAGGATAGTTGTGACACTTCTTTCTATCATTATGCATGAATATAGCTAAGTTGAACACTTAATACAAAAGCAATTTATTTAATTTATCCGCCCATTGCACAATATGCTGAAGCATCATGATAGTTTACAGTTTCACAGTGACCATAAAGCATTATTTTTGAGACTTTGTGGCACTGCAACTTTGTGATGCTGACTGATGCTCTTCAGCCTTCAAAAGAACAGAGTGAATTAAAGAGCCTTCAAAAGCCACCTACATTCCACGTGGCAGTGTCCTACTGGAGAAATCAGAACCTCCTGGGCCCCATATGTTGTTATCTGGAAGGAGCATCCCACGATTACCACTTTCACCAACAAAGAGAGAGTTCTTCACCTGCTGATGAGAACCATCATCATCTGGAAATGTTCCTCCACTGTGAAAAAGTGGAATAACCCATGATGAATCAACATTTCTGTGTTCAAATCTCCCAAGACATTCATTTCAGAGATAAAAGGCAAAACATACATGAAAGCATCTCATGTATTATACAAGGACAGAACACTGCAATACTGCTGAATATTTACACAGGACATAATTTAACAGTGTAACAAACAGTTGACATACCATGGAAGAGTATTTATTAAAGTTTCATGTGTTAATTTAGACCTAAGAACAAACAATTTAGGCTTGTAGTGCAGTAAAGGTTGAAGTTACAGCAGTTCCCATGACTGTAGTCAAAAGTTACAGTAGGCTTAGAGGTGACCTGTCATTGATTTGTCATTTAACTCTTGGAACAAAAGACCTAAGACTAAACTTGGGACTTGAGACTTGATTTGGAAAAAAATTGTTAACATCTCTGGTTGTTCATTGTTCATGTGACTGCAGTTTTAAACTTAAGATAGACTATACCTGACTCACCATCTACAGCAAAAGATGAAAAGTTTGTAAAAGAATAAAATTAAAAGGCAAGAGACTTTTAATTTTAGCATGAAAAAGTGTTTGTCTACTTTCTGATTTCCTATTCTTTGCATGATTGTGACACTGTACAACTAACTACTTTGCCTAGAAAGCAACAAAGGCCCATGGTGTTGGAGAATCGAAAGGTGCTAAACTTTTCGATTATCCAACAATGGATAATCGCAAACAGCACTTGTTTCTCACTCAGGACAGTTGTTGCAAGTTAAATACTTTCATGTGTTGTCACTAACATCTTCAAAAATACAAAGTTCTGAGGTTTGTCGCTTGTCTCTTTTTTGAAAAAAAAAAAAAAAAACTAATTGGAGGAGCCTGAAAAATTGTATGTCATGAATTGCGGTGTGGGAGGTGGTGAGACAGACGAAATGGGACAGGTTGCAGTGAAAAAAATGAAGGCTTAATGATGAAAACAGTCCAAAACGCCAGGCAGCACTGCTGAGCAGAAGCCAGGGCTCAACACAGGTAGCAACTGGCACGTAGACGAAGGACTGAAGCACACATACGACAAGGACCCGATGAGGAACAAGGAACACAGGTGGGGTTAAATACATGGGGAGTAATCAAGGAAACGAGACACACCAGGGAGCAATCAACGGGTAAGACAGGACAACAGGGAGACTCAGAGACAGAAACTTGAAATAAATACACAGAAGAGCTCAAATCAACACAGAGAAAAACCCAATATGACAGTACCCACCATCAAGGGTGGCTACCAGACGCCCCAAAAAAAACAAGTCCGTACAAAAACACAACAAGGGTGGGCGGAGGGGCGCTGGACGGGGGGCCAGAGTCTTAAACAACCAAAAGCAACCCAACAGAGTGGGCGGACGCACAGGAAGTCCAAAAACAACAAAAAACACCAGCCCAACCAGGGTGGGTGGAGATGCAGGAGGCGGAACCGGCGGGGAAGGTCCGGAGGACGTCCGCGGCGCTGAAGGCGGGAACCACGGAGGAGGTCCGGCGGCTGTCCATGGCGCTGAAGGCGACGACGAGGAGCTTTAGGGGCCGCACTGAGGCGGCGACGAGGGGACTCGGGAGGAGCACAAAGAGGCGGGGTCTCAGGAGGAGCACAAAGAGGCAGGTTCTCGGCAGGAGCTCTAGGGAGCTTGGGTGGAGCACGAGGGGGTGACAAAGGGTCTCTAGGGGGCGACAAAGAACCACTGAAATACTAGGGAACGAGGAGGGAGCACAAGGAAACTCTGAGGAGGGACTAGGACCCCATCACCATGGGAACGGCTGCCGGAGCGAAGGTGGGGGCTGAGGCTGAGACCGGCTCTGGTGACTCAGGAGCTAGGACTGGAGGCGGCGCCGGCCTCGGAGAAACAGGAGGCCTGGACGCCGGAAGGGCTGGAGCGGCAACGGCGAGAGGAACTTGGTCTGCAGCGGCAGCGGCGAGAGGAGCTGAGTCCGCCGCGGCGGTGACGGGGGGAGTGGATCGTCCCAATGATGCTGGAGCTGGGGGTAGCGCCGGAACCGGAGACTCGGGAGCTGCAGGAGCGGCAGTAGTCTCTGGAGCGGGGGCTGGAGGCTCGGGAAAGCCGGCAGGTGAACCGGCATGTGAGCCGGCAGGAGAGGCGGCTCTGGCAAGAGGGGCTGGAACTTGGGGCAGCGACGGCCCCGGAGACGCAGGAGCGGGGCTGGAACGCTTTCTCTGGATGTACTCGTCATACAGTTCAAAAACTAACTCCAGCACTACAGAGTCTCTCTTAAACCGTTTAAACAGATATTCAAAATCCTCCCCAGAATCTATAGCAAACAGGTTAGGAGGAAGCGCAGGGAATATATTGACAGTAGTTATGGTGGTGGTGTTCATGTAGGCTGAAAAAATCCTGGGCGTGCCTCACTGATTGGTATGGTCGGGTCCTTCTGTCATGAATTGTGGTGTGGGAGGAGGTTGCAGTGGAAAAATAAAGGTTTAATGATGAAAACAGTCCAAAACGCCAGGCAGCACTGCTGAGCGGAAGCCAGGGCTCAACACAGGTAGCAACTGGAACGTAGACGAAGGACTGAAGCACACATACGACAAGGACCCGACGAGGAACAAGGAACACAGGTGGGATTAAATACACAGGGAGCAATCAACGGGTAAGACAGGACAACAGGGAGACTCAGAGACAGAAACTCTAAATAAATACACAGAAGAACTCAATTCAACACAGAGAAAATCCCAATATGACATGCTAATTATAGCAAAAATGTGCTAAGTAAGACAAAATGTAAAATAAATACAGATATGCAGTATTAACATACAGTGTCAACAAAAAATAGAAGATGAACAAGGAGAAAGTTTTTTCCTTAAGAATATTCTGTCAAACATATTCAAGGCATGTTCAGTGCTTCTTAAATGACTGTTCAATATTTTTTGTTTATGTTAATGGTTATAACATCTACTGCAATGTTAAGTTAAGTTCAGTGATTGCTGGTATTAAAAGAAAGAAATGGGAGAAAAATACAATGTGTTTGTCTTTGTACCTCTTCCCAGACCAAATCCCCAGGTTAAACAGCGCTCTATGTAAAGTGTGTATTTCTTGATACTCTGATTTGGAAAATCAACTGAACATTCATACCTATTCCAACTAATGTGACCAAACAAGAAACTTTTAATACTGTATTAACTACCTCCATTTCTCAGTGCAAAAGAAAGCAATGGGAGAGAAAGAATGATAGAACATATTGAAAGTCTTACCTTGCAAGAGTGAGACCAATGCCATTGTCAGCAAATCTAAAGAAACGACATAGTCAGTAAGATGAACAACTTGCTCAAACGTTTTATTATAAGTTTAAAAAAGGAAAGGACTTCTAGGATTGTAATTGTATAATTGTTAATAATGTTTCATTTGCTGTAGTTTATTAGTTTGTTTCAAAACAAAAATAAAACATAAAACACAAAATAAAACCAGATATGCAAAACAGTTAAAAAAGGTTTGGCAGAAGTAAAAACTAAATTATTTACATCCCAAAGAAAACATAATTGTCATGATGTGTTGGTTAGAGAGGACCCAAATGCTGAGCAGCAAAGGTGTTCAGTAGATGATGTAGATTTAATGAAGATGATCAACAAAAACTTTCAAAACCCACAAGGGGCCAGGGCAGAAGACAAGCACAGAATCCAAGTGGAAAAACAGCAAAGCGACACAAAGATGACGAGGCAGAACAGGAAGTAGCAGGAGGAACCAGCAAGGATCGAGAAGAGAAAATGTGTGTGGCCCTGTCCCAACTCGCACTCCAACCTTCATTCCTCCCTTGTGTCCTTCAAATGCGCGTTCATGTTGAAGAATTTAAGTGCGCAGTGTGTCCCACATTCTCCACATCTGCCCTTTGCCCCGCCCATTTAGGGTACTATTTCCACCCTCATGCAAAGTTCGCATTTTTACGGACTTTGGCATTACATGCAGCACAATTCATTGCTGCATGTAATGTTTTGATTTAAAAGTCGGATTTATGGCAATGTTTTGTTGTTTTTTTCAGTCTTTTAGAAAATTCCAAGAAAATAGCATGACAAGGCAATAAAATAAAAAAATTAGTAATAAAAAAAGTTTGATCTGATAAACTGTGCAGAAAAAAGAAGAAATAAAAAAGAATAGTCACAAATTAACGGTGAGGAAAGTAAAACAAAATGTCACAAATCCAAGATAAATCTTAAATTAAGATATTAATTGGTATAAAGATTGTCTTTTTTGATGTTGCAATGTTTAAATAAAACATAAATAAATAAATCTTAAATAAAATTATTTCACTTTAAAAATGGTGATTTTTAGAAAGCAGTATTTGCGAGTAAAACGTAGCCAGAGGATTACATTGTTAATGTCATAATTTAACTCTTCATTCCACTGTTAGACCAAATTTTATTATATTGAAACTTAAAGATGGAATAGATTTCTTGTGTAATATCCACTTTTGAAAAAATCTTTCTAAAAATAATAATGAATTCGCAATTTAAAAAAGGTGTATTATCTCAAAATCTCAGTCAAAAAACGCACAGGAATCGTTATTTATTTTGAACTTGGAGTCATTATACAAACTTTATACATAATCAAGAAATTAATATATTTTTTGGGAGTGAAATAGAAATCTATTTGGTTCGTATTTTCTTTAGAGATATCATTATGATTTTCAAACAAATGTTTTCTTCTCAGACTAGAGGAGAAGAAAACTGATGTCAGAGCTCCTGATGAATTTCTTGCAATATTTTTGATTTATAAAGTCACATAGTTTCTTTTAAGAAGGACATTTTGGCTCCATTAGTCTTTTTATTTTTCAAATGTAGCATCAGGCATTTTTTAATTTTTTATATATGCCATATGTTTGTCCTTCACTTGATCTCTGTTAACACATTAGCTCCACTTTATACCAAATTAACTTTTAGCTGCATAAAAGAGATGGTTTATGAGTGAAAAATGATCTAATTAGTCAAATGGCAGACTGTTAAATTGAATTTTTGTACATTTTAATGTGTATTTTTTTGCCTTCTTGGAAATATGGCAAAATTCATTGAGCAAGCGGTCTGTGACAAAAAAATTGAATAGAACAGTTTTCAAAAGTAAAGTATTAAAATAATTTTTGTTTCACTACTGAACATATGTAATTTTCTGTATTAAACAAGCCATAACAAAAGACATATCTCCAACAAATATCTCTAGCAATGACTTAGGAAAGCAAAAATACATTTAAAATAATCTGTTTTGTTGTAGTTGTGCTTTTTAGTAGCACAAGTGCCTAAGCAGTGACCAGTCCATTTTGGATGTTGAAGTTACAACACAAGTGTACTGTCCCAATTCTCACATTTTTGCACGTTTGTAAACCACTCAAACCATTATGTGCACTTGACTGAATCCACACTTCACAGAGGGGTGCGCACTGAGCTTTGGGACCGGGCCTATAAGTACTGGGAAGGTGGATACTGGGACAACGGACCTGGGCTGATTAGCTCTCCTCACACTGCAGGTGTGAGGAGAGAGAGAGAAAATGGCACAGAGGATGAGGGAGAAAATACACAGAGGACTAGGAAATAAATCTAACACTAAGAATAACTAGATCTAAAAAACATAATTAAATACAGTAACATGGAATGACTAGACACAAGAAATAAACATAGTAAACTACAATCAAAAAAAGAAAAAGGACTGAACCAAAGGGGCAACAGCAACAAGATCGATAGACTTGGTTATCGCTCGACCAAACAGCATCATGTTCAGTGTGAATCCAGTAGAGCTGTGCTTGGTGGCCCAGTGCATAAGTGCATATGGAAGCATCAGATCCCACTCCCAGTGGCATCGCTCTGCAGTGGTGGCCAGAATTTTCTGCAAAGTGGCATTAAACCGTTCCACTTGGCCATCAGATTGGGGGCGAAATGGGGTAGTTTGTGTTTTTTTGATGCCCAGCAGCTCACACATGCTCTGGAAAACAGCAGATTCAAAATTGGTGCCCTGGTCACTATGGAGCGAGTGTGGAGCTCCATATGTGCAAACCCATTCAGACACAATCTTCTCCGCCACAGTGGGGAGCTTGCTCGTCAGATAGGGGAAAAGCTTCCACCCACTTACTGAAATAGTCCTGCACCACCAACATGATTTAAGGGTCCCATCAGGGACCAACCCAATGAAAGGGTGGGTGCTACCCTTTCATTGGGAGCACCTACCCGCACAGTTCCCAAAGCTGCCTGGGGCGTTTTCCATGGCCGGGCCTTGGCTGAACAGCTGGTGCAGGTATGGCAACACAGAGTAACATTATCTCTCATAATATACCAATAATATCTGCTTTTCAGGCGTAACAGGCCCCAAAATGGCCACCTACAGGCCCATCGTGCAGTTGTTCCATTACAGAGCTGTGGTAATACTATATGCGAGTAGAAAACTTTGCCCTCACTGCAATAAAACTTCCTCAACATGATTCCATCTTTCCTGTAGAATCTCTTCCTCTGTGACCATAGAGCTTTGGTAGCTGGGCTACATGCTGCTATGCTGGCACAGGCAGGACGATTTTCCCTTTTATCCATCCATTCCCAAACTGGTCCTATATCGGGGTCATTCTTTTGGGCAGCAGCAAGCTGCTCATTCCAACAACAGAACTAGTCGGGCTGAGGTCCTTCGCTCACCAGGTGGATATTGGGATGAGTGGAGTTCTGCCTGTCGTCATTTATGCAGTTGCCTACTACTCCTGGGGAAGTTGAAAAGTCAATTTGCACTGATGAGATATGCCTTAGATAATACTGCACAGCCTTGTGTTGAAACTTCTTCCTGCTCTGCTCTGGATCTGGTATGTTACATGCACAGTTTTCATGGCAGGGCTTCCTGGAAAGACATCTAGGTGTGTAATTCCTGGGCGGTGAAGCATTTGGAAATCATACTCTGCCAGTTTCTCTAACTAGCGAGCGAGTTGACCCTCAGGCTCGCGCAGTCTGCTGAGCCACTGTAGGCTGCTGTGGTCAGTTTGAATGGTAAAGTGTCGCCCCAGCAGATACTGTCTGAAGTGTGAAGTGAACTCCACCACAGCCAAGAGTTCCCATCTGGTTGTGCAGCCGAAACTTTGTGGCCTAGGAAAATTACTTGCTCCCGAAACAGGCAGCATTTGGAGGGTTTGAGTTTGAGGTTAGCTGCACGCAACCGGCAAACACATGCTCCAGTTGCACCAAACATGTCTTCCATTGCAGCGATGCCAGGACACGGCCCGTCCATGAGCCTTTGGAAAGTGGCTGGAGCGTTACACAGTCCAAAAGGCATCACATTCCGTTGAAAAAGCCCCTTACATGTGCAGAATGCAGCGGCTCTTCTTGCCCGAGGTGTCATCTCCACTTGCCAGTATCCAGATGTTAGGTCGAGTGTGCTGAAGAACTTTGCAGTGGAGAGGGTGTCCAGGGTGTCTTGAATCCGAGGCAGTGGGTACCCATCCTTAACTGTTTATTCATTTAGGGCCCTGTAGTCTACACAGGCCTAGAGCTCTGATCCTTCTTTCTTACTATCACAATTGGTGTTGCCCAGCTGCTATTACTGGGTCAGGCGAGACCAGCCTCCAAGCTCTGACCAAGCTCTGCTGGTCAGCTGCTTCATGTTTCTGCCGAGCCATTTTCCGGGGGGGCTGTTTCACCAGAGGTCCTACAGTGGTCAGGATGTCATGTTTCACGATGCTGGTGTGATCCAAATCATTTGGGCCAGTGGAGAACACATTGCCATATCACTGCAATAACAGGCCCAGATGACTGCGGTCCTCCTCCAACAGTCCCCCGCAGCTGTCAGCGTTCAGTTCCTGGAGATGGTTCAGTATAGAAAAAGAGAGGCTTAACAAGTTCATGCACATGTTACATGCAGTGGTGGCTGCATGTGGGATTCCTCCCAGTTCGGGTTGCTGCTGAGCTCCGGCGGGTTAAGCAGGCCCAGCTGGTTTCACTCTGTCTCTTGATGAGCAGAGTATAAAACTAGCTGGGAAACTGACTTTCGGTGCCTCTTGGCCAATTGGGCAGCATGTGTGCTGCAGCTTGGTGGTGCTGCAAATGAGGATTTTTTTGGTCTACTAGAAACCCTGGTTTTCATTGTTATTCTCCCTTTTCTTTTCTTGTAGGTTTTCATTTTCATCTTTGAGTTTTCTCTGGATCCCCCAGAATAAACCCTTTAATTTTACCCTCCTGGTTTTTGTCTCTTAATTTTTCCTGGCTTATCTATTGTTACAGCTCCCCCCCCCCCTCCAAAACCCCTAGACTGCCTTGGGGATGTAACAGCACATTATTGGCTCTGTCGGCTCCAGCTGCCAGGAGCTCCTTTCCTGCAACAACCTATACTTTCTTGAAGCACTCCAGCCACCGCTCCCTTCTTTACCTCAACAGGGATGGTGCCAGGGTTGAAGATCCTGATGGGTAGGCTGGCTGCTGCTGGACAACAACATGGGCCACCAGAACATTATGCTTTTCAATGAAGGGTTTAGTGGAGCTTAACATGAGAACCCTGCTGACTGTATGGCAGGGACGAGAGAGGCCAGGCACCACATACTCGCGCCCAGGCTCCAGGATCGTGGTAGGGCCACCCTCACAACGTGTACCCCAGCCTGGAGGTCAAAACCCAACTGGGGCACCTTCTCTCCAAACAGAGTTATTTCCTTACACTTACAGTCCAAGCAGGCACTTGATTGCTGCAGGAAGGGTTGACCCAGGATGACCTATGTGTCAGCAATGATGAAGTTCACATCCACCATCTTGCTTCCATTATGGACTGGGAGGATGAGCTCTTCCAGCACAGGCAGCCCCTCTGGCCCGATTCCCTGCAATGTTTGTGCAACTGATGGCTGGATGGTGGGTCTACACGCTAAAACAAACTAGTTAAAGTCAAGCAGGGACAGCACATTTCTCCGGGCACCGGGGTCTAAGAGGGCACATATTTTTATTCCCTGGATCAGAATTTGAATGCACATTTCCTCCTTCCCATTTTTAGTGCAGATAATCACAGTGTCTGGTGCAGATGGCTTTTTGGGATGGGTGTGCTTGACTTTTGGTTGGTGTGGTGAAGGGCAGCTTCTCCGTAGATGACCCACACCAGAGCAGTTATGACATATGACATTGCTTAAATGTTTGTTCTTACTTGAGATGGATTGCTGTCGATGTTTCTCGGATGGCTCCCACTGGGACAGGTCACGGTCCTCACGCACCATTGCTAGCCTGGCCCCCTGAGGTGTCAAGTTGGGTGTGGTGGGCCGCATCAATTGTGTGATCGCACAGGCAGCCATCCTTGTAGCTTCTTATCTTTGGCCGATCCCATAAGCCAATGAAAGGGTGCACGGTTGGTCCTCTAACAGTTTTTGGATCAGATCAGGGTCTGCTAGAGCATTAGTGAAAATCTCCACACTGATGCAATTTTGCTCCCTCTCTGTAAAGTTGGCATAAACAACAGAGACCTTTTCATAGATGTCATCTCTTAGTACATGTAGAGCTTCTCCAGTTTTTCTGACTCTTTGCCTCAGTTTGATGTCAATAGCTGCAGCATGTTCCAAACAAGGTCCATAGGCAGCTTCGACCTCCTCACTCTCAAAACTGGTAAAGGAAACCTTTACCAGTTTGAGGAATCTGCTCCATCAAAATGGCCTGGCTGCAGTATTGGGATCTTCTCATTAGAGTTCATGGGAGGGAAATCTAGTCATGCAGGTGGACAAATCTGTGTAACCAAACCCCTCCGACTAGCCAAGTGGTACTTGTGGGAAAATGATGAAGCTACACAGTCTTCCCAGTTCAGTACAGTTAGCGGAGAAAGAGGAAATCCATCAACAGCAGCTACACCTTGGCTATCAGTCTTATAAACCATATAACATGCCGTCACACGAGGTGCGGATGCTACGTTTCCAGCACCACCATGACTCGGACAGAAATTCGCTAAAGTCTCACTGCAGTTTGTCGTTTGCTGGTCTGGCATTGAAAAGGAAAAGGAGTTGTAGTGTTCTGATGGCAGCGGGGTAAGTGGCCATGGTAGAGCGTATTTAGCAGCTTTGCTCGCAGCTGGATTTAATTCCATACTCGTCACTATGCCTTGTGGTGATTCTAGCCTATTCAGGCTAAAATATTGTAAAATATTGAGTCGTTCCATATTTGGCCGTTAAATGTTTGTCCCGTATTGAACCGATACATAACTGTCCTATAGACTCGCCTATCATACACACATCAACACTGACATTTGGTCAGTTTAACAATACTGACCAAAATAAAACACAGAAAATATTAAGGTAAGCTAAATTGTAATTACGGGAGCTATTACCCCCCTGAACGCTACGGACCGACGCTGCCGTCACGGTTGGCTAGAGACCGACACTACGCAGCCGCGGTGAGCTGCTATCAACCCACATCTTTTTAAAACGTCCTCAACCCGATTCCATGTCCTCAGAAGCAAAAACGCTTTCAAAAATACAGACGTGAGTGAAAAGATGTGCATTATAAGCTGAACAATTTCAGTTAGGATGGACACTGTGTACATCGGTGGACAAAAAAAATTTGTCCATCGCGGCGCAGTGTGCTGCTGTATGATAGAGAGAATGGATCAGGAGAGGAGCCGCAGACCCGTCAGATCCTAAAGAAACCAGACATCAGAGTCTCTTCATCCTCAACCATCTCCTGAGGCTGATATGATACAAAACATGTTGCTATGATTGATTAAGTTTCTTGTGATTTTAGTTGACTATTGTGGTTTGATTATTTGCTTACGATGTTGACTTTGGATGATATTTAATAAATAATAGCATTAGCCAAAATAAGTGGTCATTTAAAGAACAAATCATAATATATTAACAGTAAATATATAAATATTCTGTGTGTTTTATTCAGAAATTTTGATATATTTTATGAATAATTGTTCAGTGGTCATTTAATGTATTATTTCACTTATATTTTATTAATGTGGTTTATCAGTTTGGATAATCTGACTTTCTGTTAATGAATAAAAATCATGCTAAGCAAAAATGCACCAGACCTGCTGCTCAGGGGCGGTTCTAGACGGGGGCCAAGAGAGATTCTGAAGAAATTATACTAAGTAAATGTCTTTTTTAAATATTTAGTGGTAGATATTTTTTAACCTTAACAATTTTATTTTAACAATGAATTAAAAATTATACCTCCACACTTTTAGCTGCTGTATGAAGATAGGATCACACTTTCCATCTGTTAGATCAGGATCTGCAACCTCAATCTGTGGAGACGCAAGTGGCTCATTGGTTCACAATATTAAATGATGACAGTAAACACCATAATATACCATATTTTCCGGACTATAGAGCACACCATACTATACACCGTGTTCCAAATTATTATGCAAGTGATATTTTCCTCAAATTTTCTTAAATGGTCAATGTAAATGATGGTCAGTATAATTTTCAAGTCATGAACTATTACAGTATGAATCAAATTTTACTGAACAAAGCTCCCATGAGAACAGTATTTTTTTTTCAAAAATAAAAAACTCAAAATGCACTGTTCCAAATTATTTTGCACAGCAGATTTTCTAAACATTTTATGGATTATAAAGAACTGCAAACGGTCATTCTTTGAATGTGCAGCATTAAGTGGTCACATGTACTAAAATCAAAAGCTATTTCAATCAAAAACATCTTAACAGACCAAGTTCCATGTTAACATTGGACCCTTCTTTGATATCACAGCACAATTCTTGTATCCATTGAACTTCTGAGTTTGTGGAGTTTCTGCTTGAATTTCTTTGCAGGATGTCAGAAAACCTTCCCAGAGCTGAACTGCATTCCACCCTCAGATCTTCTGCTTGAGGAATCTTCAAAGGTTCTCAATAGGGTTGAGGTCAGAGGAGGATGGTGACCACACCATGAGTTTCTCCCCTTGCATACCCATAGCAGCCAATGACACAGTGGTATTCCTTCCAGGATGAGACGGTGCATTGTCATGCATGATGATGATTTTGCTACTGAAGGTACGGCTCTTCTTTTTGAACCATGACAGAAAGTGCTCAGTCAGAAAGTCCATATACTTTGCTGAGGTCATTTTCACACCTTCAGGGACTCTGAAGGGGCCAACAAGCTCTCTCTCTCTCCCCATGATTTCGGCCCAAAGCATGACTCCACCACCTCCTTGCTGACGTCACAGTCGTGTTGGGATGTGGTGGCCATCCACCACCAATCCACTACTGTGTCCATCTGGACCATCCAGGGTTGCACAGCAGTCATCAGTGAACAAGTCTGTTTGAAAATGAATCTTCATGTTCGGCTGGGCCAACTGCGGCCGTTTCTGCTTGTGAGCTCTGGTTAGGGGCCCATTATTAGGTTCATGCACCGCAAACCTCTGGAGGATCCTCCACCTTGAGGTTCCAGAGGCACCAGCAGCTTCAAATAACTGTTTGCTGCTTTGTAAGGGCATTTTAACAGCTGCTCTCTTAATCCGATGAATTTGTCTAACAGAAACCTTCCTCATTCTGCCTTTATCTGTACAAACCTATCTTTGTTTTGAATCAGCCACAAATCTCTTCACAGTACAATAACACTTCAGTTTTTGTTAAATATCTAATGTTTTCATACCTTGTCGTACAGCACTACACTATCTGATGATTTTCATCAGCAGAGATCCTTTCTCTTTCCCATATTGCTTGAAACCTGTGGCCTGCTTAATAATGAGGAACATTCTTCTTAAGTAGATTTCCTTTAATTGAGCTCAGCAGACAAACTAATCAATCCAGCTCTCTGAAATTAATTATAGTGATTCAAAGAGTTCTGACACACAATACCATCTATAAATTTAATAGCACAACAAAAATTTTAATCTTTATGACACTTGAATGCAATTTGCATAATAATTTGGAACACAGTGTAAGCCACTGCTACACATTTTTGAAAAAAAACTGGAAACGTACATATATAAGCCGGACCGGGCTATAAGCTGCTGGTATCTTCATCACTCAGACAACCTGTGTCCCAATAAATCTGCTGGATTTATTAAGGACGCAACCCTCCCTCTCCAAAGCCGAACCATGGTTTCGGTTACGAGGCTTACGTTCAGCGGCTCTATTTCCCTCCTGCACTGTCAGATCGATAGCCCTCAACTTAAAAGCTGCATCATATGAGTTTGAAGAAATTTCTCTGTTGTGCCTGCTGATAGAATGTGCTTCTTCTAAATGAAAATTAGCACTTTCTTTTTTGATTTCCAATTTTGGCTTCCAATGATTCACTTCTTGCTAAAGAGCCCCCTGGTGGTTGAAGAGAAAGCCACAGAAAATCAGCACAGGGCTATAAGCTGCATGCTACAAAGTGTAGAAAATGGCTTATAGTCCAAAAAATACGGTATATATACATATATATATATATATATATATATATATATATAAGGATGTTCCTCGTTGGTTCATACACCAAATGTCTGAACCTGCGGTTCCTCTCATACTGAGCAGGATTACTATTGCAACAACACATCATCTGTAGGGTAAAACTAACCTGTCTCACGACGGTCTAAACCCAGCTCACGTTCCCTATTAGTGGGTGAACAATCCAACGCTTGGTGAATTCTGCTTCACAATGATAGGAAGAGCCGACATCGAATGATCAAAAAGCGACGTCGCTATGAACGCGACGTCGCTATATATATACATATTACATATATTATGTAATGGCTGCTATAAGGTGGCACATTTATTCAGATGGCAATTTGCAATGCAAACTATTATGCTTAGTGATTAGCAATGGGCAATTTTCAGTTGCAATGCAGTACTTAGAATTGTTTTTATATTTATGAATGAAATTGTGCTCAGTATTGGCTTTATTTATTTCAGGAGTATTTTGTAGTTCAGTACAAAATTGTGTATATGAGCAAAATATTTGGATAAATAATGGGTTAGTCTGATCCTGGTCCTTAGCCTTGTTAATTACTCTTGTTGCTCTTTTTAGAAGTTTGATTAGTGACTGTTGTGTTGTTTTGTTTTTTAGCAGAGCGACCCCGGCGCGAGCCCCCAGTGTTGGTAAGCCCAGAACAGGCTGGTGTCTATTTTGGCTCATTCGCTGGTAACAAGCTTGTATAGGTTCTGGTCCGCTGGTGGCAAAAGCAAGGAGGAGGCAGATGAAAGCTTCTAGAACTTTATTCCTCTTTTTGGCAGGATGAACAAGTACAACGTACTGGACAGCTGGCATCTCTAAAGCTAACACACTCCGCTCTACACAAGGTCTTCGCTCTCGCTCTGCTCTCCTTCTTCCTCCCAGCACCTACACGTTGCTCTCTACCGCCCCCTAGGGAAAGACTGGGCCTGTAACACACTCACTATGTGACATTGATGTCCTATTTTTAAGCAAATCCGCTCAACAATATCTGGATCTTGTCTTATTGGTGAGATCGCTGAAAGCCATTGCAGTCAAACACACCACCATGGAAACTGTTAAATAGTTAATAGTTAAATTTTTCTTTTTAAATGATTCAATAATTAATTAACTCATCAAATTTTTACCAAATCTATCCGTCAATATGTGTGACTCCTCCGGTTATTAAGAGAGCTAAAAGCCGCCACTATGGTAACCAAAAAAATATATAATATAAAAAGAAAAATTCAAATTCAATTCAAAAGTATTTTATTAAGCACAGAGGAAAATTAAATGTTGTAGTTCATTAATTTAGATTCTTCAAAGAGTAATTGAAGACAACTGTTGGCAGGACAGATCTCTTGTATTTATTTATATACATATTTTGTATAATTTCTTCAGACAAGCATGCATTCATTTGGTCAGAATGATAATTAATTAGAATTTTCATATGTTGTACTCACTGGCAGGCATCGAGCCACACATCTCCTCCTCTCAGCCAGGCTCCATGATCCTGGTTTTTGTAGGCTATAAAATGACTGATGATTGCAGGAACTCTGGGTTTGAAGAGGTTTGCATCCTGGTGAGGGCTATACCTATGCAATGTTGCAAAGTAGCACAGTGTGATCATTTAGATTATCATTGTAATTTATTCTGTCATGTCAAAATCATAGCTTTTCCTGCTGGGTTCCCTCCACTAGTTCCTGACTTTATGTCCCAGGATTATTGCTCTCTTGCCTTGATAGATATCTACTATATCACAGGTGTCAAACTCCAGTCCTGGAGGGCCACTGCCCTGCAACTTTTAGATGTCCCTGAATAGAATTATTAGGTCATTAGCAAGGGTCTGGAGAACCTGTCCAAACAAGAAGGAGGTAATTAAGCCATTTCCTTCCACTGTTTTGTAGCTGTGGCACATCTAAAATCTACAGGACAGTGGCCCTTGAGGACAGGAGTTTGACACTCCTCCACTATATTTTTAATATCTGGACCTTGACCCTTGCTACAAGGTGCATCCTCTGCCTTCCTCTAATAATACTGACATCTGTTTCTTTGTGTATAAACATTGCCTGTTTATTGACATTATTTTGGATTGCAAAATTTGTTTGTGTCTGTGGTGCGAAGCCCAGACTGAAGAGGAGCACTAAAATGATCTTTAATAATTCTTCCCCACCTCATGTGACCTAACAATCCTTAGTGAGTGAAGGCATGCAAATAATGACCATTTTCCCCTTGGTACATTCTAGTAACCAGCCTGCTTCCTTGCTTTAAAGTGCTGTAAGTGCTCTCCCCATTCATTTCCTCATGCATGTGAGATAGCACACATGGGAAAGCAAGGCAGCACCGAAGGTTGTCGCCATCACATCCCATTTGCTGGTTTCACCCAGAGTGGCAGAAAATCTTCCTCTTTCACGGTTGTTGATCACTCCCCATTTATCAAGCCCATTAGGCTTTGCAAAGAGAGCTCTTAACTTACAGTACACAGAGAAGACATGAGCTTTGTGCTAATGCTATTGTTGGGGTCCATTGAAAACAGCAAGCTTTGTAACAAAATTCATAGATTAGATTAGATTTGACTTATTGCTGTCTGGAGGGACTCAGATTAGAGCTGCTGCTTCTCTATGTCAAGAGAAGCCAGTTGAGAAGGCTCAAGTATCTGGTTGGGATGCCTCCTCCTTGACCCTCCCTGGTGAGGGGTTCCAGGTACCCAGAGGAAGACCCAGGACATGCTGTTTTGTTTATGTTTCTTGGCTGGCCTGGGAACACCTTGGATTTCTGCCGGGGGGAGCTGGCTCAAGTGACTGAGGAGAGAGAAGTGTGGGTCTCCTTGCTTAGGCCGCTTCCACTGAGACCCGATCCCAGATAACCGGAAGACAATGGATGGATGGCTTTATTGTCATTACACAGGATTTTTAGCAATATGAGATTCTACTACTAATTCAATTCTACTTAGAGCTTTTAGAGCAGTTTCTACCCGATAGCAATAACAAAACTAAATGCAATCAAAAACAACCATTAATCATCATAAATGATGTATGTGAGAATGTGGCTGTTCTTACTTTTTTTTTTTTGCCAGTTGTTTGTTGATTCTTGCGTTGTGTGTGAATTGTGAGACAGTTATTTTTTGTTTTTGGGCATGTGCACCGACTGATAGCACCCTTTGAATTTCGTTGTCCTTGTGACAATGACAAAGATTTATCTTATCTTATCTTATCTTATCTTACAATCACAGCAAAACTAGGTAGAAGAGGAGACATGCTACTTAGTATGTAGATGAATTGGTACTTCTAACAGCTCACCAGTCTTTTTGTCTTTGACTTTACATCTTCTCAATGGCAGTATGATAAACAGTTGCACTAAAGCCACCAATCACAGCCAGGAGGAGGGTCTTAGTGTTGTCAAGCACTCTCATGTACACCCCGCTCACACTCTCTCCCTTGCTCTCTGTTACACTACAGCTAGTTTCCTTCAACAGAGGGTGTCTTGAATGCTCAAGCTAGTTAGCATTTGATGGCAGATAAACAGTTTTCTTCTTGGGGTAAGTTGCTTATATGCGATTAGCACATTGACCAGCGCTTATATGAGTGTACAGTGCTAGGACTTTCCTCCTGGCTGTGATTGTTTTTGACTGAGAGCAGTACATTTCTGCAGATGGAAATAGTAGCACTGGCATTAAGGGGGTGGGGTTGGGGGGGGGGGGGGGGGGGGGGGGGGGGGGGGGGGGGGGGCATATTTTTCTCATAAATGATCTGTCATACCATACTGTCAGAGGCAATTTTTAAAAAATATGTAAAAAAAACAACAACAACAAAAAAAAACAGGGATGGAGGGCTTGAAATCGGTCTTGATCTGTTTTGTCCTGGTCTTGGGCTTGGTCTTGCATGTGTCTTGTTCACCAAATTGGGTCAAGGCTTGTTTGAGACTCTCTTGTCTTTGTCAAAATTACAAAAACTTCCTTCCTTTTATCTTCACCCACAGAAGCACAACAAACTAAATGTTAAATAAAAGCAACAGCAGTGATGAGATTGCAACTGCATCTTATCATCTAAAAAAATACTCTATTATTGCTAATGACCGCAAAATCTTGTTGCATGTGAATGTTTACAACACCGGAAGGCATTTGGTGCTTTGATTTAAAAGAGCGTGTCTGTGTGTTCACATTTGGTCTAGATGTTGTTTGGTCTAGCTTTTGTCAATCAAATAGAACATTGCTTTTGTCAAAAAGCACTGTTCTAAAATATTTATCGACATATTTGGTCTCGGAACGTCAGGTCTTGGACTCACAAGGTGTAATATTGGTCTTGTTCTTGGAAGAATTGATCTTGACTCTATCACTGTAAATAAAATTTAAAAAAAGTTACATACTGCAGATTTAAGAACTAAATCCGCTTAATGAGTTGATAGAATTGATAGATCGTTTTGCTTGTAAGGGTAACTTTCATAAGACTTAATTGTGGGAAAGCAAAGTAAACTGAAAGACCTTTTTTAGTAATTTGTTTGTATGGCTTTGTTTATATGGATAATGAACTGATAGGTTTTTGTTGTGAATTTTGAGATAATTCTAATCAATAGCATCTCAGCATCCCATTAAATCTTAAAAAAAAAGAAATAAAAGAAAATGATGTTTAAAAAACTCATTCGGCATGCAGGTTACATTTGGCAGGGATATAATAAGTCTATTAATTTTCTCTATTCAATTAGCTCTATAAATCAGTGATGCCAATCATTTTAAATTATGGCAATGGATGTTGTAAAAACTAATACTAGTCTCTGTTGAAATTAGTGGTGTAGGTATGTACCACACAGGTGTCATTTATTCTTTGCCAACATGTACTGAAATTAACAGAAAAGTGTGAACAGAAAATGTTTAGTCATTGCCATACATGTGGCCACATATAAAACTTACATAGGAAATAAATAGAAATATTTAATTATAGTAAGTTACATCCACACTGTTTGCTGAAAAGTAAGACTGTTAGGTGAACCTAACCTGGCTCCAATTAGAGACAGAAAGGGTCTCTTGTCCTTGTCATTGGCCTCTGTAGTCTTCACTCCATTATCAAGGATCATTCCAGCCTAAAATAGAAAAAATCAAAATATATCTTAGGTCTGAAAATATGGTAAGAATAAATGATTATGATTATAGCTACAATATTTAAGCTATTTTTATAAGCTCTGTGTGTAACTTTTACACACAAAGCTGATAATATGCAAGTTTGTGCATATTTACTTAAACTAAAGTAAAATCTAGGCTTTCTTCTAAAAGTATTTGAAATTATGAATTAAATTTTTTCATATTTTTCTATATTCAGACACATTTATTGTGTATCAAGAGCTTTAAAATTAGCAGTTGGTAAGTCTTCCTAACAAATGTAAATATTTTGATAAGCTTTTTCCATGTAGAATTGAGAAGTCGACATCATGTGCATCAGCCCCCACTGTACTGTGCATGTAGCCTGCAGAAAGAAAGCAATAATTTATTATTCTTTCCATTTACACTGTATAGAATTTGGCTAATAAAGTTATTTACAACTCACAGCCAGCGCAGATCACGGGTGGGTGAGTCCCAAGGATGTTGTTTTACATATAGTTTTGGGCTAAAAGCAACCTATAAAACATTTCCCACCTTTTCCTCTCCAAAATCAAACATCAGAGCTATTTTACAACCATCAAAGAACTTTGAGGTGACTCATTAATTTAATATTCATAGCATCTTTTAGATTTTCTTTATGCTAGATATTTTATTAGTAAGGCAATTTTGCAAGGGTCAGTACAGCTTAATTCAGTAGCAGAAATAATCAAATAAGTAAAATCAATCATCTAATCTATCTTCCCCTACTGCTGACACTGAGAACTAAAAAGGGAACCTTTGAGAGAGACGGACGGAGTTTGACGTTTCGAACCCCAGACCTGGCCTGATGATAAAGAAGGTGCTGCAGCAGTAGGAGGAAGTTGATCGACGAAGGCAGGGATCTCTGTAGGTCTGATGAGCTTCTTCTCCGCATGGATGGTGAGGTCACACAGGACTTGGATGCTGGCAGGAAGGAAGGCACCAGTTCTTCTTCTTTGCCTTTGTTCCTTGTCTTTGCCTTTATCTTCATCTTTGTCTTTGGGGTCTGAACCCAGCTGATGAGAGAAGTGCGATTTGAAGCCACATGTTGGGCTGACGGGTTGGTCGCCATGCGCCGGCTCTGTGGCTCTTCTTCAGCTGCAGAGTTCTTTGTCTGTCTCGATCTTGGCTCGAAGCTGCTTGGAGGATCCAACCAAAGGTTCCTCTTTTGCACCCACCTTTTATAGGGTTTATCCACCCTTTGGTGCGATTGCATTGGCTAGCACTGATGCTGGTCTTGTTTCATTGGCTGTCTGCTTTGTCTGCTGATGAGCTTTCGTCTTTGCATGGATGGTGAAGTTACACAGGCCTAGGGTGCTGGCAGGAAGAGTACTGATTTAGAGTGGCAGGTCTTGGGTTTTAGGGTGAATTTCTTGTGCACATGGCGGTCCTCAGCTTCTTGTCTTGCCGCTCTTGAGCAATCTTCACCTTGTTTCAAGACCTTTCTGGTCCATTGTGATGTAGGCACAGTCCTCCTTCTTTGCCTTTGGTCTTTGTTTTTGCCTTACCCTTTGTCTTCATCTTTGTCTTTGGGGTCTGAACCCAGCTGATGAGAGAAATGCAATTTGAAGCCAGATGTTGCGGGGCTGACGGGTTGGTCCCCATGTGCAGGACAGTCTTCGGCTTTGTGGCCCCAGCTCTTCTTCAGCTGCAGAGTTCTTTGTCCATCTCAATCTTGGCTCAAAGTTGCCTGGAGGATCCAACCAAAGGTTCCTCTTTTGCACCCAGCTTTTTTTTTATCCACCCTACAGACACATTTGCATTGGCTACACTGTTTGTGTGCTTGTTTTATTGGCTGACTGCTTGGATAGATGATCTCATATCTATCCATTGTCTTACAGATATTATCAGATGATGTCTGTATTCATGTCCTGGGGTGGCTCAAAGGTCACTCTACATCCGTTGCCTACACAATCTTTTCCTTTCAACAGGTTAAGTTTTCCAACAATCTGTTTCCAAATGAGCATCTCTGTTCTTCTGTTAGTACCGCTTTTCCCTAACCTTTCACCTACCATCTACCTCCAACATAACATCAGTGATCTGTAATTGCAGTTAAACCTTTTGCATCATTTCAAGTTCAATGTCAAAATGACATCTATAACCTCTTTAGCTTCTTGGATTTAGCATTCATTATGACCATTACTTAATAGTTACTCTTATTATAATCTTAATGTGAGTTATTACAGACGTTCTTCTGAAAAGAAACCAAGAATAATCCATTTTTCTAATTATTTGATACCAAAGTTATAGTTGTTTATTCTTACAAGTAAAACAATATTAAAATAAGTATTTTGCTTTGGGTCTTAACCAATTACTCAAAATGTTTGGACTTCATTCTTTAAGACTTCTATGTTTGAAATAAGAAATAATTTAAACTATTTTTATAAATCTGCAAGCTGGAAACTTACTTCCTCTTTTTTCAGGAAACCTGCTCTTCCTGTTTCATGTTTCATCTATAGATATATATCTATATATCTATCTGTACTATATCGATAGTATGATACCAGATCGATAGCCCTCAACTTAAAAGCAGCATCATATGAACTTCTTTGTGTGGTTTCTATGATGAGGGGGTATGAGTTTGACGAAATTTCTCTGTTGTGCCTGCTGCTAGCATGTGCTTGTCCTAAAAATTAGCACTTTCTTCTTTGATTTCCAATTTTGACTTCCAATGATTCACTTCCTGCTAAAGAGCCCCCTGGTGGTTTGTAATATTCAGCTTTTTATTGTATTTGTTTGCCACATTGAATTTAAGAGAAAAGCCAAATATATTCCACTAATACTTGTCTGTTTTGTAAACTTACTACTTCCACATACTCATCGCAGTTTATAAGGTAAAATTAGATGAAAGGCTAATAGTAGCTAAAATACTAACAATAGCATGGTACCACTAGTATGTTAAGTTACAGTAATATATTCCATGCAATGTAAAAGAAAAAGTAATGTAAAACATAACATTTGAAAAGGCCATGAATATTCCCCTGTTCCTTCTGATAAAAATGGTGGATGAATGAAATTCATGTCTTTTGTGGTTCCTGAGATATTAATATTTGCTTGGAGGCATTGTTTTTCCAGCCAAATGCCTCTGACTGTGTCTGCTCCCCTACACATGACACACACACAGGAAGTGCCAATCTGCTTATCAGGCTTGTGAGGACCATCCTATGCTGCCTTTTAAAGGGAACCACGACTAATTATAAAAAATAGAGCTTATTTGGGAAATATTTATCTTAGATGTAAAAACAACACAGTAATGATACTGTAGGTTATTTAGTTTTTATAAATTTTAATAAAATATTTTCACAGGAATGTCGCCATGTTTTTCAAGCTGCAATGCATTCAGGGTAAATAACGTGTAACGGTAAAAGTGCCTGGCTCCTCCAGCCTAAACAGTGATGAGTAACGTTATTAAGCCTTTTCAAACTGAACCGGAGCACTTTGAAATCGATCAGAACGTAGAAATCAGAAGAGGTGATGATGAGGAGGAGGAGGGCCAAACTGAGGAAGAGGACAGAGTTAGCCGTAGGAGCTTTTGTTTGCTGCTGCTGCCTTCAGCTTCGTAAATGGCACAAAGAATGACACTTACTTAATGGACTGTGTGATCCGGTGTTATGCTGAGAAACACATGCCTGCCTAGAATTGTATGCCCTGTCTTTCTGTATATACTACATATCAAAACACAAGAAAATTATGTCTGGATTCAGAAAATGTAAAACTCATTGACAGTTTTCTGGGAAATCGGCTTAGAGCACCAGGATGTACCCAAATTGGAAATAGGAAAATACATTGTCGCAGAGAAAAAAATCTGCAAATTCAAACGGGCTTCAAACATGTTTTTGTAATGCCATACAGTGGAACGATGTGACATAGAAACAAAAATTTTGTACCAATTTCAGTTCAAAGGTTCCTGACACACACAATGTATTCACTTTTTTTCCATAACTGTTACAGTTTTCCCATGAATTTTGTTTGTTCCAGACTTGCAAATCTGATTTTCTCAAAATCGCCTTCTTTTGAGAACGCATCATCATTTTTACCTCGTCACAGCTCAAAGACAGAAAAATGTACATGTATGAATCTTGGCATGATTCTTCATTAATCCTTCCTGATATCTATGGCATATGTTAATAGCCCTTATGGTTTCCAAGATAGAGGGGGCAGTTTGGGACAAAGTTAAGACAATTTTCTTAGTTTTTCAAATTTACCACCATGTTTAACACAATTTTGTGCCTTTAACAGTGGGTAAATAAAATCCATAGCTTTTACGGTTTCTAAGACACAGAGTTGTTCGGAGACATGTCTTGCCAATTACAGCTCTAAAATAAGCTGGTCGCCCTGTCTCCCCCACATGAGCATGAGCTGACATTCATACATACAAGTGCCACTCTATTTACCATCTATGTGAAGACCATGGCTCTTTTACAGCTATATGCTACCTTTTAAGTTATTTCACCCTATGTTACTTCCACTGGTAATGCTACCTTTACATGTATTTCTACTACTGTTGTTCCAACATCAGGACAACAGGACCAACTCTGTCCTGTGGCAAATTACAATTACAATATAATTCTCAACTTTTAGCTAATATTAGCTTTTGCATGGGGTTTTTCACTAAGCATGAACTATGTTACTGTAGGGCAACAGTAGATGCAATTACTAGTATTTATGCTACTTTTAGCTTGTATTCAAATTTTATATTATAAACTGCTGTGACCCCTAGAGTTTAGCTGTTCTGCACCAATTTACAATACTATTTGTGTGGGATTTTTGCATTGTTCAAAAGTTCCTACTTAGGTCTTTTGCAGGATTATGGTTTGTTCTGGTGCTTCTGCCCATTTTTTTTTACATTTCTGCAAGTCTTTTGCAGTTGCCTTCAAATGCATTTTCACTTTTCACTAAAAGCATTCAGCAAAAAGCATTCACAATGTCAATGTCAAATTTATTTATATAGCACTTTTTTAAAAACAGGTATAAAACTGCACCAAAGTGCTGTACAAGAATGGCAATAACACAAATTAATAAAAACAGAGTATCAAAACACCACTTCAAATAAATGCCAAAGAATAAAAATGGGTTTTGAGAAGCGATTTAAAATGATCCAAGCTGTGGGCAGATCTAATTTGGAAAGTTAGATTGTTCCATAGAAGAGGAGCAACAACAGAAAAAGCCCGGTCTCCTTTCCTCCTAAGTCGGGTCCGAGGAACTGTCAGTAAAAGCTGATTATTTGATCGTAGGATTCTGGACACAGACTGGAATTTTAAAAGGTCCCAAAGATAAGGTGGAGCTAATCCATTTAAAACTTTATAAGTTAATAAAAGAAACTTAAAATCTATTCGATAAAAGATGGGCAGCTAGTGTAAAGAGGCCAGTATGGGCCTTATATGGTCACGCTTCCTAGTTCCTGTAAGAAGTCATGCTGCTCCGTTCTGGATGATTTGAAGTCGCTGCATCTGTGATTTATCCAGGCCTCTATATAATGAATTGCAATAATCCAATCGAGATGTAATGAAGGCATGGATAAGTCCTTCAAAGTCCTTAAAACAAAAATAAGATTTAACTTTTGCTAAAATCCGCAGGTGATAAAAACTTGATCTAACGACAGAGCTAACTTGTTTATCTAGCTTTAAACAGCTATCAAAAGTAAAACTAAGATTCCTAGCAGAGGTCTGACAAAACCAAGCTAAAGAACCAAGAATCAGATCTGGATTTGTAGTGTGAAGACTCTGACCAAATAATTTAACTTGAGTTTTACTTTGATTGAGGTGAAGAAAGCTTTGTTCCATCCGAGATTTGACTTCAGCTAAACAATCGATCAATAGTTGAAGAGATTCATTTTTACCATTTTGTAGTTTAAGGGGCATATAAACTGCATTTTCGCAGGAAATGCAAATTTTCAAGGTTGAATTGAATTAAAGTTTTAGCATTACTGTTCCCCACAGTAGTTTATCTTTCAGGCTTACCCTGTAGTTGGAGTGGGCTCTGTTGTTGGTAAACTGTCCCATGGGTGTGTGTTCAGTTTGTCCAGGAGAGTAAAGACCCTCTGAAGCGCCAGTGGGTACATGATGGAAAATAAACCAGAAACCTGTTTCCTAAGGTTGCAAATTTACAAAGAAAAACATATACTGTTAATGCTATTCTATATGTTGCAGAAATCACAGTCAACAGCACAGACAACTTGTTTCCGTGAGGTATACATAAGATAAAATTTTACATTTAAGGAGATAGGTATGTATGTATGAGGGATAGGGGATGGGGTTGATGGGCTTGGACTTACTTCTGAGCCTGCAGCAGCACAATTGATGAGGTTATTATTGGGGTTGGCAATCCAGAAAGTTGAAGATGCACTATTGAAAGGGAAAATTTGGGAAAAATATAATTGTAGTGAAATGGAACTAAATGAAAGAAATAAAATGCTACCACTCAATACCATTTTAGGCATTCATGGTTTTAAAGTTTACCCTTATCGAACTAAACTTTAAAACGTTACTGGATCAGCTACCCTCTGGCAATCAGTTCTACATTTACGGAAACGGCAGAGTTAGAAAGCGACAAAATGACCGAGGACAATCTGGAACTGGTGAGAGCAGAAAAAGAGCTGACAATGGAGTTGATGGTCCAACTGGTGCGGTGGGTAACAACATGGAATCATCATGGTCAGCTGAGGTTTAAAGTTCCCCAGCCCAGCCTGCAAGTTATGTTCAATGTACTCTTACTTGTACATTGGAATGGAATGGATATACTGAAACGCACTTGGAACTTAGACAGTTAATACTGAGGAGTATTAATCAGACTTTATTTCACTTAATGAGACTCATCTATCTGGACAAAACACAATTAAATTTGATGGTTACACTTGGTTTGGACAGAATAGAAAGATGCATATTAGAGCCAAGAGAGGTTCTGGTGGGATTAGATTCTTAGTTAAAACTTCAATTCTGTTGCAATTTTATGTTATTTCTGTTGATAAATGTATTAATAGTATTGTTTGTATTCAGTTAAAGCATGTAAAGACAAAATATTCTTTAGCTTTGATTTCATGTTATCTTCCTCTGGAAGGATCTAACTGGTCTTATCCACACAGATTATATAATGATTTTCTGGTTAAAATCTACAATCTGGTTGAAATGGATGCCATCTATGCTACTGGGGATTTTAATAGTCAAATTGGACGTTTAGAAGATTGTAAGTGATTGAAAGTGATGTAGATATTCCTGTTAGAACATATTGAAGTGAGACTGTAAACAAACAAGCTCTGTGTGGTAAATGGTAGAATAAATGGGAATAATAATTTCACTTCAGTCTCTGTAAAAGGAAGAGCGGTTGTGGATTATATTATCACTTCTCACAACTGTTTATGCACCCCTGTTAATTTAGATATTTCTACTCCAAACGGATTAATAGAGAGCGGTGCTAAAAATGGCTTGATTTACTGGATCATTTTTGTAAAATACCTGATCACTCTTTATTAGTTCTTACTTTTAAGGGATAAGGGAACATTAGTCCCACACCTGGTGAGGGACAGCCTAACTTAAATTCAAAAGGTTACTCCAGAAAATTTTTGTCATGCCCTTTTTCAAATGTCTCATTACAATCTGTGGCTGGTACATTTGTAGACCAGCTTGAGCATGTCAATTGTCAAAATTTGCTGAATGTATGGTAAGCAGATTTTTGTAATTATGTCTATGACGCAATAAGATCCAGTAAAAAAGTTGTTAGTGGTAATAAGAGACAAGACAAAAAAATAGATTTTACTAGAATGAGTAATTGAAAGTGTTATGGAATGACATGATCAACTAATTAGGTCCCTGAAAAACTTAGAAGTGATTCAGGAGACTCTGTATATCTTGACATTAACAAGGTCTTGCACAGATGGCAAACTGACTTTGGAGATTTATTTTCTGGCAGTTTTGTCTCTCCTGGATGGGATTATTCCTATTTAGAAAGGACAAAATCTATTAAGAATCAAATTGAAAGTTTTATGTCAATGAGTTTCTTAAATCTTCAATTATGCTCTTATATTTCAGAAAATGAACTCTATAAGCCTCTCCTTGGGCTGCCACCTTATCATGGTGGAGGGGTTTGAGTGTCCCATTGATCCTAGGAGCTAGGATATCTGGGGCTTCATACCTCTGGTACGGTCACCCAAGGGGTGAGGGACCAGACAAATTGCAGACCCCTTTGATGGATAAAAACTTTGGATTTAGTGTTCCCTCCACCGGACGCAGGTCTGGAACCAGTCTCCTTGAGTGGAGCTGGACATACTTCAACTCTGGAGTTGCCCACGGTGAGAGGCGCCGGGCAGGAGTGGGCATACTTGTTGCTCCCCATCTCGGCACCTGTACATTGGGGTTTACCCCGGTGACGAGAGGGTAGCCTCCCTCCGCCTAAGGGTGGGGAACGGGTTCTGACTGTGCTTACAGGTCGAATGACAGTTCAGATTACCCAACCTTCTTGGAATCCTCAGAGGGGGTACTGGAGAGTGCCCCTCCTGGGGACTCACTTGTTCCGCTGGGGGACTTCAACGCTCACGTGGGCAATGACAGTGAGACCAGGAGAGGGACGTGGTTGGGAGGAATGCCCCCCCCCCTGATCTGAACTCGAGTGGTGTTCTGTTCTGTGCTCATCACGGATTGTCCATAACAAACACCATGTTCAGGCATAAGGGTGTTCACACTTGGCACCAGGACACCCTAGGTCACAGTTCAATGGTCAACTTTGTCATCGTTTCATCGGATCTGTGGCCGTATGTCTAAGACACTCGTGTGAAGAGGTGCGGAGCTACCCACTGACCACTACCTGGTGGTGAGTTGGCTCCAGTGGTGGGGGAGGATGCTGGTCAGACCTGGCAGGCCCAAACGTGTTGTGAGGGTCTGCTGGGAATGTCTGGCGGAATCCCCTGTGAGGCGAAGCTTTAACTCCCATCTCCAGCAAAACTTTGAACATGTTCCAGGGGAGGTGGGGGACATTGAGTCTGAGTGGATCATGTTCTGTGCCTCATAACAGCCTGTATAGATCATATATATTCTTTAACCACAATGGTTAATGCGAAGAAGGAAGAAGGAAAGTCTACTTTGCGTGTTTCATAGATTTCCAAAACACTTTTGATTGTGTTAACCGAGAAAAATTTTTTTTTTCAATTATTAAAAGTAGGAATTGATGGAAAATTTTATAATTCGATAAAAGCTGTTTATCATAACTCAGAATCATGTGTTCAGGTAAACGATTACAGAACATGGCGGTTTTTAACACCATACGGTGTAAAACAAGGAGATGTTTTGTCTCTCCCTCTCTTAGCATTATATATAAATGACTTGGCAATGGTAATTAAATGTGGGAGCGAGAGTAGGTGAGATAAAAGTTTGTATATTACTGTACACAAATGATATTGTGATTATTACTGAAAGTGAACCAGACCTTCGGAAACTGTTAAATATTACTTATGCCTTGTGTAGCAAAATGAGATTAAGGTTAAATTGGGCTAAAACTGAAGTTATTAATTTCAGAAAATGAAGTCAAGTATTGACAACATTTAAATTTTGTTTTTGGGCCTACTACTTTGTCTATTACAAAGTCATATAAATATTCAAATATTTGCTAAATATTTGAATATTTAATAAATGTTAAATATTCATAATATGGATGAATATTTAACATTTGAAGAAGGAATAAAAGTCCTATTGGACTCAGCTGGTAGAATGCTAGGTTCAGTTCTAAATAAAGTCAAATACTGTTGTGACCTAGGATCAAGGTGTATAATGAGTTGTATAGACCTTGTGTTTGCCCAGTATTAGATTATGGAGTGGGAGTCTGGGGTTACTGTCAACAAACTTACAGTTAAAAAGTTCAATGTGGAGCCCTGCGTTATTTTTTAGGTGTGCATAGAAATACTCCTAAATTGGCATTATATGGATATATGGGTTGGGACCCTTGTGAAGTTAGATATATTGCAGATATGGTCAGATTATGGAATAGGTTTATTAATATGCCAGACAATAAATTAAAAAAACATATTATTCTTTGGGATTTCACAAATAGGTATAGTTGGGCCAGACAAATGGAGATATTTGAGGAGGCAGATTTTCAATACATATATAGGAATAAATTAATATTTAATATTCAACAGCTTCAACAGTTTTATTTCGAAGTTTATAAACATAGGTGGGCAGTCGATATCTTATATAAGTCTGCATGTAGTTTGGCCGACACAGTGGGCGAGAAAGAAGTGGTTTTTATTTGCACTTCAATGGTTTTTCCCTTTGCTGTGGAGCACATAAAGAAATTAATAATATCTACATTTCCAAGTTTTATTAAATTAATGGAATTATTCTACAACAGTGGTGCAGCTATAGATGGCATGTAAAGGAATAGTTTTTTTGCCCTCTTGCATGCGCAACATTTCCGTATGTAAACAACAACATGAAGGGCATCTATATTTGTAAATCTCATTATGATTAAGTCAGTGGCTCACCAGCTATAAACCTCACCACGTCACTGCTTCTGATTCCTCTGGATATTTGACTGCCATATTCGCTGATGCTTCACAGTAAAGTTTTCTCACCTTCATGGGATGTAACAAAAATTTCTGTTTAATGCTTTATCACCTTTGTTGTCCTTCTTGAATCCAACAATATCCATCGGTCCAGGTTCTTTTACGTGCAATCACTGAAATGGAGAACTGCTTTCGTACTATAAAGTAAGATAGCAACAGAGCCAGATACAGGAGGAGTGACCTCATGTTTGAACTATCTATAAGTGCAGCAGCCTCCATCATTTGTAAATAAAAGAGGCTTGTAACTATTAGGACTCATCCATGTGCTGGCCAGCTTTCTTTTTTTTTTTTTTACTGAATTTGCAAAAACCTAAAAAAGAAAAAAAGTCATTATCAGGTATTTACCAGGATATACCAGGTTGTTTAGGGTTTTGGATTATTTATTGTTCTGTTTCTTTGTCTCTTATTCTTTGATCATAGCAGCCTTGTTTCTGTTCAGTCTGCTCTTAGTTTTCTTTTAGGTTATGTTTTTTATTTACTTTTTGTGCTTAGATCTGTCAGTATTTCAAAGTAATCTGCTCCTGATCAGTACTAATAAATGACCAACAAACTGAGTTAATTTCTTTACTTTCTATGCCTTCTAGTAGATTCTTTTCAAAATTTACTGTCATGGATAATTTATGATTGTAGTTTTAGTTTGGACAATTCTTTGGGGAGGAGGATGCATGGATGATCTGCTTAGTTACTGGCATTACTGGCATTGGGAGAAATGTAATTACTGAGAAAAATGTGGATTTGTTTAGGTAAGGTAATCTTTTTTACATAGTACATTTTCAGCAACAAGGCAGTTCAAAGTGCTTTATATGAATTAGAAGGAAATACAAACAAGAAAACCAAAAGAAAGACAAAAAGGTAAAAGTACATATTGGTTCCCCATGTTTAATAAAAAATAAGTAGCCCATAGTTTATAAACTAGTGGGGGTTTCCAGTTATTCTAGGTAAAAGTATAAAACTAGATATTGGTTCCCCATGTTTAATAAGAATAAGTTGTCCATATAAGCTATTCAGGGTTTCTCTGGATTCTTGTTCTGATAAAACTAAATGTTGGTTCTCCATAATACCTGTTACCTGTTTTTCTTGTTGTCAAGGTCTGCTTTCACATTCTGGAAAAACAACTCAACCCCTCCAACTGTGACATTACAATTCATATGCAGGAAGCTTCTCTTCTATAATACTGTAGATGTTTCCCATTATTTCATTTTTTTAAATGTTTTCTGAATGTGGGTTAAATAGTGCAATAAAAAGAGTAACACAATTGGGGTTTTCAAAAGGTTTGACAAGATAATAGTCATACAAGTTTTTCAATGGTACTACCTGCAGTCTTGCCGTGGATTTGCCACGTATCCTGGGTATGCTCCATTGGTGATAGCACGACACATTTTGCTGTTTCTGTCTGATGGCAAGAGAGTTCCTGCTCTTACCATCAGACCTAGACAATGGTGAAATGTGTTTCTCTCCTCTGGACCATCTTCTGTAAAAAAACAGTGGCCTAGTGTTTCATAGCCCACCACATCTTTTACCTGGAAGTCAAAAGAAAGACTGAATGAAACAGTTCTTGGATCTTTACACCAAACAACGTGTTCTCAAAATCAGGCTAATTACTATTTTCTCATACATATGAAGGAAAGCAGAGGAACTACTGTATATAAATAATTCTTAAAAAGCTTTTTTGGATTTATATTCCCTTTGGGATTATGAAAGTATTTTGGTAACACTTTATTTGACGGGTCTCTTTGGTAAATTTACATTTTTATACAACTTGAGCTTTCTGATTAACTCATCTAGTTCACCTTCTTTCATTTCCTTGGAAAAATCTGTTTTGTCACGTGATTGCGACGAGTCGACTGGCTCAGAAAAAAGTCATTACAGAGAAATGAATCGACTTGTAGACTGATTGGTGCAACCCCTAATGTGAATAAGACTGTCATGACATTGTCATAAACATGACATAACATCTGTCATGAACATGAAAAAGTCTTCATGAATATTTATGACTGTTGTCATAAAGTGTCATTCGGTAAATCTTGACACTTTTAATACAACGTTGACATTATTCAAAATGTATTTTTTATAACAACTTGTCATTAACCTAGACAAAATTGTCTTTGTTATGACAACTTGACAGTAACCAAGAAATCATGATCTGACATAAATTTGATATAATAGTATTACCGATTAAATTAAAAAATTATGAAGCTTTATGTGGTAATATTATATTGCTCTGCCATTTTGTTTAGTCTTAAATTACTTAATTTAATTGATCCTAAAGTTTTACAGCAAGATGTCTACATAGCACTTATGAACTTTGCATTTGAAACATTCTTTAAGGCTGTTTTAAGTAGTGCAATAAACCATCTCCACCAGTGAGAGGCAGCAGTGCACGAACAGGCGTGCAGTGTGTTGGTGAAGAAGAAATCTTCCATCTTGTGGGGCCAACCTAACACAAGTTATAACATTATAACAGCCAGACCTCCTGTTTACAAAGAAGCTGAAGTTTGTCACCTAATAGTATAAAGTATATGAGGTATGTGTCTTATTAACTTCACATTTTCTTTGAGAAAATAACATTGACTATGTTCTCTTTCTTTATAATGTTAACTATGGACAATTCAATCCAATCCTACCTTTCTGTAAGCTAATGTCAGCTAAAGTTATTAAACTCCATAACTGTAAGGTTAGCGCTTAATCTTAAACATATTTTAGAGGCAGACAAATAGATTTTTTCTCTCCAATTTTAATCTAGCAAATTAAAAGCTAATATGTTAGTCAAAGTTATCATTTATGTGAATTATTTAGCAAGTTGGCTGATGTGACATGGTGCTTGTGTTCTTTGCTTTGCCGACTTTGGCCACATGAAGAACAATTTTAGCCTAAGGAGACATGGGGGGGGGGCTAATGAAGACATGCTATGGTGTGGAGGATGATAATGAGGACCAGGCACCAGAGAAAGAAGTCATTGTTTGACCAAAGAGGAGATGAAATATTCCCCAAGAAAATTAGGTACGTCATTTTTGTGTTACTACTTTCTCCAGGTGGGTTGGAGTGGACAGGTCTGTGGGGAAGGGGAAACAGGAATCAACATCCACCAACTGAGTTAATAAGTTACGTTTTAGACAACTAATTGCTGTCTAATGTAAAACTGGTGTTTAATATATTTATTTATTAATAAACTTCTTGCAAACATCCATAAGCCAGAGTATCTGGTTGGAAACAATTCTGAATGCTCATTAAGTGAAAAGATCCACTCATGTACCTAAAATTATACATTAAATGATGCATTCTGAATAACAACAGTGGCGGTCTGTATGAACTTCTGCCAAACAAATATTTGATCAGAATAATTTTGTTCAGCTCTAGTCATTATGCTACTTGTATTAAGAAATAATTGTATTGCACTTTATAACAACCATTCATGTTAACTCGACATTTGTCTGCCATTCTGACAGCAAGGGACATTTTTGGAATGGTATTTAAATAAATGCTGAATTAAAATCACATTGTTTTTTGTTTATTTGTTTTTGTTCTTTTTTAGGTGACCACAATGAATTGAGTCATCACCCACTATGAGATTGTCCAGAAGAGATTCACCAAGTTAGAATTCATGAAAAGGCTTTCACCATGATTAACATTGACCACAATTACTGCAAGAACAGCTATAATTTCTGAGCATTCTGGACACCTTCAAAGAGCTGCTTCCAGGAAATGAAGACAACAAGAAGATCTCCCTGTTTTCAGAGCATTACAGGAAGGCTATAACGAAGTAGATGGCTGACTGTTGAAAGAACCTATTTTCTTAAGTTAAAGAATAAGTAATTCTGTTTTAGTTTTTCAATCAGTGTTTCAGAGTTACAATATACTGACCAGAAGTTAAACCTTCTGTTTGAAGAACAAGTTTTATTCCAATGTACAAAGGGTTTGTTCTACAACTATGATGGTAGTTATAAGTAGTTCAGTGTGTCCCACTTCACCTGAGACTTAATATCAATGACTTTGTTAGCATATCATTTGACACTAATAACACTGAACGACATCTTTATAATTGTTGCTACTAGTTTCACTTTACTTGAGGTAAGAGATAATATTAATGACTGTTAATATAGTATTTGACACTGTAATAACACTTAATGACATCTTCATAACTGTTGCTACTTGTTCCACTTGATGTAAAAGATCCCTTTGTTATTAAATCAATTTACAGTGTAATAAAGCTTAATGAAATCTTTATTATTGGTCCTACTTGTTTCGTTTTTTTCAGGTAGGGGACATGTCAATTACTGTTTTGTTACTGTTTTGTTTGACAGTGTAATAACACTTAATGACATTATTATGACAACTATTATGACTTATTTATGACATATGATGATTCTTGGTTAATGTCAAGTTGTTATAATGAAGACAATTTTGAATAATGTCAACTTTGTATTAAAAGTGTCAAGATTTACCGAATGACACTTTATGACAACAGTCATAAATGTTCATGAAGACTTTCTCATGTTCATGACAGGTGTTATGTCATGTTTATGACAATGTCAGTCTTATTCACATTAGGGGTTGCACCAATCAGTCTACTAGTCGATTCTTTTCTCTGTAACGACTTTTTTTCTGGGCCAGTCAACTGGCCCAGAAAAATCACATGACAAAACAGATTTTTCCAAGGAAATGAAAGAAGGTGAACTAGATGAGTTAATCAGAAAGCTCAAATGGTATAAAACTGTAAATAATTTACCAAAGAGAAACTGAAATATTCAGCATAGGCTACTGCAATAGGGGCGTTGCGTGTCGCAGCGGTTAGCACGGCGCCCCGCATATAGAGACTTTAGACTGGGGTAGTCTAGAGTCTGACTCCCATCCTCTGTTCGCATCCCATCCGCTGGGCCCAGGCCTCTCTCCCCCGCTCCGCTCTCTCTGCCCCCTTACATTCAGATTGCTGTCAAATAAAATAGTGCTGAAAAACTCCTTAAAAAAAAAATACTACGATGTCGGGCTTTCTTTATCCATCCAACTGATCAGCGTCACTCTGCATCTTGAAGCTTCTATCCTGGCAGCTTTACGCCCTTATAAAAATATTATTTGACAACATCTGAAAACTATGTCCCAAGCTACATCCTGAGGATCTGATAGGTGATCTCTGCCGCCGTCTGCATGTCGGTTCATCCCGCAGATAGCCGCTGCTGAGTCAGCGGAGCGTCCTGCTGCGCATCGGGCAGAGGAGCAGCAGGAGGCTTCATTGAATTTAACTGTAAGAGGCTTTACTTTATGCAACAAACTTTTCTCTGCTGCTCACGAAGAATTATATGTTTATTGCTCTTTTAATTATGCATAATAGACTAGGAAAAGTGTGGGGGGGGGGCTCAATATTTGCTGTGAATATAGCTGATAAAGCCTCCATGTAGTTGTGAAGCATTTTGTGCTTACGTCACTATGACATCATCGTGACTAGTCCACGTCGACTCATCTATTATCATGATGTAGTCGACCTTAAAAAATATGAAGTCGTTCAACCCCTAATTCACACCCCATCAAATAAAGTGTTACCAGTATTTTTTGAGTTGAATTCTCACAACTATACACTAGCAGCGAAAATTGTGTTTCTTGACAAGAAAATAATTTTAACACAATTCACACCTCTACACAAAAGTAGAGGGGATTTATGTTAAATGATAGCTCTGAGGTAAAGCAGAGCTATCTGCTTTACCTGCTTTACCTGCTTTAAATTTACGGAGCAGTTGACTGGACACCGAATGTCCCGGCTACACCGACTGGTATGTATAGTCATTGGCAGTAATTTTGATCATTATGCGAGAGGAAATAGTGTTTTGCAGATAAATAAATTTTCTGTTGTGTATTTAAGTTTGAAAATTACTTTATTATTTTATAAATGATCTTTACTGACACATGCTAACGTGAAACAACATAGTGCAGTTGAGTCACGTGAAGCAGTGGTTATATTTGCAGAATGCTCCTTCTGATTCTGATTAAATTTCTCACAAGAATGAGCTGGCAATGGAAAGAAAGGTTGTGAAGAAAATTATTGTAATTATAGAATAACATAACTACCCAACACTTATTTCTTTGTCTCTTATTGTCTCTCTGTATGCCATTAAGTATCGCTACTTAATGGCATACAGAGATTTGTGGGGCATCTTTGAGCTAAGATTGGACTACTCCTGAAATTAGAGTGATGTTGCGTCAGCATCAGAAGATGCTACACCAACTGATTAGGTCCAGTATAGTCACATACTTGAGATATTTCATTTGTTCTTGTTCATCTATATTTGTTTTGTAGTGAAAATGCAGGGAAAAGACTTTTAAACTAACCAGAAGTCCATTGGAGCCATGGATTGTAACACAGCGTGAGAAAGAGTGATGAATGGATAGATCACTGACAAATGTTGGGGGACTGTAGCCTCCTTTCTCATCAACATCTCCATTCATGTGAAAATGGACTGGATAGTGACCCATTGTCTGCTGACCCATGTACTGAAGCTCCAAACCGGATATATGAACAGCTCTGAAACCCCGTTGCACCTGATAAATAAAGCAGATAAACATTATAGACAGTAAACAATTTTGACTTTTCCACATCTTTGCTTGGATTCTGACTTTCAGGCAAAATCCTAAAACCAAGTAATGAGGTGGTCTATGATTCACGACAAGCCCAAATTGAACTGCTATTTGCTGATCCCAGTCTTTCCAAATTGCATGTTAGTAGTTGAATTGCTGAAAGCTGGTTTGCTACCACCAGCTGCTGACTTGATTAAACGTTTGGACTCTGGTGGAGTCATCTACAAATCCTGAATTAAGCCTTAAAGACAGTACAGGATGGACAGGGTTTGTTGCTCATTTTTTAAACATTCTGTAGAACCCTGGAGAGCGGCCATCAGCCTATATGCATCTATTGCAACTTACCCTTTTCACAGTAGTAAAAAGAGGAGGAATATTAACACAAGCCAAAGACACATTTAATCAAACAATTCTGTCATGGATGCTGGGACAATTCTGTTATTGCTAAGTAAAAAACAAATTATCCATCCTCTTTTTCTGAGCTCTTGTCACTGTGGACAGAAGAGGACAGAGCATTTGGCAAAGACTCCCTAATAAAAAAGCACATTAATCCATCTAAACAAAAAGTGAGACTCCAGTCTCAGGGTACCTGTTCTTGTGGTCATGACAACACCATGAACAAAGAGTTGAAAGATTTGAAGAAACAGATTCAACAACTGCAATGGCAGAAAGACTCCAGCCAATGTGAAACTTGAGTCACGATAGATCAAGTCAAACACCAGTTTTGCCTCATTTCAATCAGCAACAAGACCAAAGCCTGGGTACTGCTTCAGCTGTGGTGAAGATGGTCACATTTATTCCCACTGTAGTAACAGATCAAACCTGAATCTTGTGGAACAAAAAAAGGCCTTGTCAGAAACAAGAAGCCTGGAATGCCAAAAACTCCAATCAGCAGTCAAACTAGATGCAGTTCCCGTTGAGGGACACTGCCACCACCAGATGCTTGGTAACCTTGTGGAGAGATTCAACTGCACATTGCCCAATATCCTTGGAACCTTAACTGAAAGAGAACAAAGATTTTATCAAACCACTTGTTCATGCATAAAACTGCACCAAGAATGATGTCATCAGATTTTTTCCATATGAGTTAATGTTTGGTCGTTAAACCCATTAGATGAGGGCACCTGCACCTTCCTTGTCAAGCCTCCCGTTTTGGCTGGGAAATTACCCCCCCATACCCTTCACCCCATGCCGCTCCCCACGACAGCCCCCCACCTCACTCTCACTGTGGTCTACCTCCCCGCTCCTATGGTAGCAAATCCCTTATGTTAGTACAACACCCCCTTTCCCACACCACACTGATAGTAGCACCAGACGGTGACATACATTTCCTATATTCTCAAGTCCAAAACTCGACAGATGTGCACCTGCAGGTGCAGGTGCAGGTGCACAAGAAGCTGAAAACTTACTTGCAAGACAGTTACCAGTTGGCTGTGGAGAATTCTGAAAAAGTAATGACCCGCAACAAAACCTCCTTTGATTAGCATGTCACCATTTCTGAACTTGCCATTGATGACATACTCCTGGGTAGGAATGTTTGGGTGAGGGGAAAGCACAAATTGACTGTTACATGCGAACCTGATTTATACATTGCAGTGAAGAGGGCCATCAATCTTCTTGTCACACCGAAGAGCCATGCCAAACCTCTCAGAGCACTCCACCACAATCTTGTTGCCCTGTGATTACCTACCTGAAAAGAGTCCTTCAAAAACTTACCTATGAAGAGAGATAATAGCCTACCTGTAAACTTACTTGATCCCGATGATAAAGATCCATCAGAGAACGAGTTCATCTCACTTTTGTATAATCCCTCCTCTAATGAGCCTGTGAAATTTATCACAGTTATTAATATTCCTTCTGTCTAGCAACTTGTTCCACCTACCAATCTACAGGAGATGCAGATCTCTGACCAGCCCCCATTATCTGCTGCAGAAGAGGATTTTGAGGCTGTGGAACAGGAACTTCCAATTGTGGGAGAGGAACCAAGAGGACCTCCAGGTGTGGGTAGAGAGGAGATGCATTCCAGTTCAGATCCTGTTGATACTGTTGGAGACTCCAAAATGCTCAAGGAGGTCTTTCTGCTTGCCACCCCAGAGCCTTTCAGCAACAATATCAAACCAGAACTGCACTCACCTGTAGAATCTGAACAACTGAGCCCTGAATCGGAACCACCTTTGCAGAAATTAACCCATTCGAGAAGATCACCTACTCAGTCATTTGCTGTTAAAGTATTCAGTCATTATGTCATCGGCTAATCATTGTTTTTTCATATGCTCTTGAAGAGACTGATGATGAAAGCCTGACTGCTCCTTGTACCATCCAGCCAACTATCAGTAGTCAACCTGTTCCATGTATGGGGTCGTATATGGAGTCAGGGGAACATGTAACCCATGCAACTGCCTCGACCAAACCCTTAAAGTTCTGGAATCATCATGAGTTTTCCCATTTTTGAATGCTGCTGCTTACTGAGTCTGTAGTCGCGTCTGTTGTTCACTAAAACAACTCAAAACCAACACATTTGCATTGACTCAGCATGCTCACCAGGTAGGTGTTGTAGTTAACCTTTGCAACTCCTGAAACTTCTAACACTGTATCACCCCCACGGACAATTCATTACTCGATGTTCAGTGTCATGATCCATGTTCTGTCCTGTCCATGCTGTGCGCTAACACTCATTCAGTTCACCTGCCGCGCCTGCTGATTGCTTGCCTGTTCCACCTGGTCCCTGCCCTACTTAAACTCCTCTCAGCCTCTGCCTCCTTGCCAGATTATCGACAGCCACGAGCCAGTAGTGATCCAGCGTTTCCTTATAAGCCTTCAGTGTTTCTTCGACCCTTTTCTGCCCACGGATTGACCCCTCCTGCCAAGCCCTTCTCGGATACCTACTGTTCTGGATTTCTGGACCCTGACCCAAGCTTCGCCCCACGACCATCGACTATTGCCTGCCCCTTAGCAAAGCTAAGTTTGCTCCCTCCGATCTCCTGTGTATGACCCCCTCTGCCTGGATAATCGTCTTAGTCTCTTCCTGGATTCTCTGCTCCACCCGTCCATTGCACTACAGGTCAGTTAAGCCGAACAACCATCATCTTTCCCCTCTGAACGTGCTAAGGTGGCCTACGCTATTTCCCTCCTCTCGGGGAAGGCCAAGTTATGGGGTACTGCTGAGTGGCAAAAGAACTCTCCCATGTGTTTTTGTTTCAAGGACTTTTCCAGGGAACTAATCAGGGTCTTCGATCCAGTTCTGCCGGAGAGGGAGGCTGCACGTGGTTTGTTCAAACTCAAACAAGGCAGGAGGCGAGTCACCGAGTAAATAATTGACTTTCATGCTCTTTCTTCAGGAAGTGTCTGGAACGATGAGGCACTGTGCGATGCGTTCTACCAGGGGCTCGGTGAGGAGGTAAAGGATGAACTGTCTACTCGAGATGCCCCCAGGGATCTACAAGAACTGGAGACTCTTGCCGCAAGGATTGACATGAGGCTCCATGAGAGAAGGTTGGAGAGGAGTACTTCCAGCCGTTCTTACCAGGTTGAACATGTCCCCAGGCCACGGCCTTCTGTCACGGCCCCGCCTCTGAGTTCATCACCTACCTCTCTGGCAGAGGAGCCGATGCAGATTGGCCAATCGCGCTTGTCCCCACAAGAAAGGGAGCGGAGACTTAAGAGAGGCCTTTGTTTCTATTGTGGTGGAGAGGGTCACCTACTTCGTCTGTGTCCAGCAAAAGACCAGGCTCAGTAGGAGGTAAGAGGTTTCTGCTGAGCCAAAAGCGATTGAAATCCTCTTCTTTCTCTGTTCTGGCCATGCTCCAGGCTGGTGGCATTTCCAAGAGTCTTTCTGTCTTTTTAGATTCTGGAGCGGACACTGAGTTCATGGACCATGGTCTTGCTGAATCTCTTAGCATCAATCTCCTTCCTACCTCTAAATGTCTGGAAGTTTTGGCTATTGACGGCCACATACTTCATCAGGTCTCCCATGAAACGGGCCCCATTAAGTTCAGTATTTCTGGGAATCACCATGAACTCATTTCCTTCCTAATAATTGATTCCCCTGACCTCCCTGTCATTTTGGGAGCCACTTGGTTAAGAAAACACAACCCTCACATTGACTGGATTAAGGGCGAGGTGTTGGGCTGGTCACCATCTTGCCATTCCACCTGTCTCTTAGCTGCTTCTGTCCCCTGCTCTGTCCCTATCAGTGGGCAGGAGTCCTTCCCCAGCTTAGCCAAAGTACCTGCTGTTTACCATGACCTAAGGGAGGCTTTTAACAAGCATCGAGCCACTTCCCTTCCACCCCATCGGCCCTATGATTGTGCTATCAATTTGCTTCCTGACACCTTCACCCCCAGAGGCCTTTAACTGCATGTTCAACCCCTTAATTGATAGGCATCCTTCACATATCTCCTCTGTAACAAGCCAGACCAATGCCCTTTCTGCAATTTGTGACAAGATGGTGGTGGCAATCCCTCCTCCCTACTGAGGAACAGTTTACATTTCACTTACTTCCTCACAAATGCCACACTCACATAGATTATTTTTATGGCAAAGTTTCAAATACAACTGGTCCTGTAAAATTGGATATTTTATTATCAGTGACCATGCTATAGTATGTCTAGAGTTGACCACTACTAAACATTTTTGCAGGAAGTAGATGTAGAAGATTTGACTCCTGCCTTCTAAGGGATGAGAGGTTTGAGTATTACATGACCAGAGAGTTTAAAATCTTTTTTGATATAAACCTGAAGTCCATGGAAAACCACTGTCTTATTTGGGAGACTTCTAAAGTAAGAGGCTTAGTAATTAGCTATTATTCCTCTAAGAAACAAAAGCAATTGGAATAGCAGTCAAAACTTGAGAAAGAATTAGAGGTTGTGAAGAAAATGCTAACCTCATCGTCTGGTCCATTATTGTTAGAAAAGAAGCATGCTGTGCAACCTCCACTAGATGCTGTGATAAACCAGTAAGCTTTGGCTATTCTCTTTCCTAAACAGCGGCTTTATGAATTTGGTGATGAACCCAGTAAATACTTATCTTTTTAAATTAAAGTTAGGTCACATCCTCAAATAATCACATCAGTAATTGACACTTCTGGTACTCTGTATTGTGATAATAAAAATATCAATAATATTTTCAGGGAGTTCTATTTGCAACTTGAAGGTTATCCTGCAATAGCCAGCCCCGCCCACTCCTTACTACTTCACAGGGCTGCCTACTGACCAGTTCTCCGTCTAACAGGTCCGGAAAATCTCTGAGACCTGGGTATTACCCTAAAAGTACTCTATAAGAGATAATCTGTTTAAACTGGTGGCGAAAGTGATTCGTCTAGCTCTAACTACCTCCAATCCAGAAGTTATGACCCTTTACAGTTAAGAAACAATCAGCTGAGCAGCCCTCGCAGCTGCATAATTCCAATAACCACTTCTGTTAACGGTAGCCCACTTTCTAAATCATAACTTGCACTTGGAACCGGCTAGATTATGTTTAGTGACTTAGATGTAAGTCCCAGGGTCATTATTTACTCTCACCAAAGGAAATTATGAAGCCTCCTGTTTACTGGAATCATGTACATTAGTTTTACCTTAATTAAAAGAACTGGACAAAGATTAAATGACTCTATTAATTCCAATGTCCACCAACCTCATTAGAATTTTGTAGTATAAATTTATTAAGCAAGCTTAAGCAGGGATATGCGACATACAAATCAATAATCAATCGTATGTAGATCAAAAACAGTGTAATAAAATTTACATGTACAATCCTACTACTCTGTCTCCTTTCCCTAAGAGCTAAGTCGCATGTTCTGAAATGGAATTTCAATGAGCAGATTCAACTCATACCCAGACGATGGTGGATCTTTGGCAACAGGAATTTCTAGCATCCTTGGTTGAGGTCTTTGCCTTGTGTAGAAAAACCCTCTTTAGGAAGGGAATAAAGCGGAACGGGTCTGAATCCTTTTGCAAAACCCAGTTCCTCATCCCTGGGGGAGCTTTGTCCTTCCTCCAAGTCTTGTTGCAGAGTTTAAAGTTGCTGGGTTGAGACGAGACCAACGGTCGAATAAGGAACCAGAGATGGGGCGATGGGACCCAGTCCTTTCTTAGCGGTGTGAAGTCCGAGCTTCCCCGTGGTTCTGAAGTGCGGTCCGTAGCTTAATCTGCTCCTCTGTGAGATGTCTCTCCTTCTGCGCCGCCGGACTGGGAACGGCTGGTTCCTCTTTTCAGCCCCTTTTTATGCATCTCTCCACCATGAGTGTGTATGGGGAGGTTTGGTCTACGTGACTTGCTTCACATCTGCTGTGCATCATGAAAAAGCCCCCACATTTCCCAACCTGTTTTCGCTGATCGTAGGGGAAGTTCTCGTACTTCCTCATTTTCCGTTGCCTCAGCCAAACTCACCGCACCAACCATCCTGTGCGCCCTGGCCATCTGTTCAGAACTGCTTGCGACATTTCCTGTTTCAGGGCTGTGCTGCATTCCTCTCTTTTTCTATAACTCACTATTATTTATTATAACTCATTAAACACATTCAACCTGTTGTTAAACCTGTTTGAATTAATTTCAAATGATTACAACTTCACATTATCACAAGTTTGATCCTTAGTTAATAATCAATCACATCTCTCACTTATTATAATTCATCAACCATAATCTTTCCACAGTTAAATCATTACAGAAATCATTACTGATCACATTTCAGAAAATGCTTTTCAGAAGGTTATTATGTGATTACTTGTATTCATTTTACTATTCATTCATATTCAATTTAATTAGCTTTTAATCAAACTACAAGATTACTTATTTTCTCTCAGGCCTCTATGCACCTTTTCTGCATGCACCCGGAAAGATCTCACACCCTATGCCAGTTTTCTTGACACCCCCTCCTTGAGATCGGACGGTGCTTCGCAGAAACCACAAAGTCCAAAGTCAAAAGAGATCAAGTCCATCACCACAATCGGTAGTGAGGATGTCCCGCTCATAGCAGGTAACCGGAGACGATGAAGGTGTCCAGGAATCCACAACCTCATACTCCGACAGATTGGATGGCGGAGAAAGCCAGTGTTCTGCGCCCAAATCGTTGTCAAGTGTAGATTCACCTGAGACGGGAAGGGTGGAACGTTCCAGTGGAGGCTGCAGAGGCGAAGGTAAGTCCATGCCGAAGTCTGGCAGCGTTGATGGATTGTTGCAGTAGCCGTCCAACTCTGCCAGCAGCTCCTGGAAATCCATATCACTTGGTGATGGAGATGAAGGGGAAAGGATGTCCTCAGTCTGGCATGCTTGGGGAGATGAACTGAGGTTCTCAGTTTGGGTACCTCTGTCGTTAGTCGCACTGCTGGTTTGGCATCCGACGTCGATAAACAAATCTGGAGACACGGGACGTGTAGGCGGAAGGTAGTCGCCCACCGCCACAAGTCGTCCATCCAACAGGTGTAAAGTTGGGAGGCATTGCCGAGTAAGTTGGTGTTCCCATAACTTATGAATCACGGGCAGCCGTAGTCCCGTATACAACGGAGATGCTGTGAAGTCGTCGTCATCTAGGCCAAACGCAGAGGTCCACACGATTTTGTGCACCCGTTCCAGGGATCTAGATGTGGAATCCGCTATGTAGGGCAAATCCTCCAGCCCTGTGGCGCAGAGGATTGCCGTTACATTGCTAAAATGGCTGCTCACACATTTGTGACACCAGCGGGCGGACGATGCCACCCATATGAATCCATAAGATTCTGCAGTGACTCCACACCCCACACAGCAGGTTGATGCCTGAGGAGAAATAGTAACCCAGGTAACTTCATGATCAGTGGTTATTGATTAACTACATTTACTTACAATGACGAAAATGCGAAAGCAAAAGCTGAGAGATTAGGCTGGTTTAAGCCCGTGTGCCGGCTTGTTTTGCGAGCCAAGGTGAATTAATCACAGGAGCCGGAATGTCATGATCTGGAGCTGGTTCACCTCGATCATAGACATGAGCTGAATCATGGAATATTGCCGCGTAGGTCATCAGCCATACAACAATGGCTAGGTCCGAGGTCTCACGGAGCCAGTAGAGGACCACCAGGATCCCCCAAACCGTTGCCCAAAGAGCCAGAATTATCCACTTTTGCATCCAAATTCGCCGTCCCCGACCCTTGATAGACAAGGCCTGGCGCGCTAAGTAGACGAGGATGGATACTGCGAAAAGCCCCTCTAGAACAGCTGTGAGGATCTTAAATGGGGCGGTTCGTGTGGCTTGCATGCCCCCAAGGACCAATTCCAATATCAGGGCTGTGGTATCGGTGATGAGCCATAGGCAGACCACAACACCCCTGCGCCAATTAATGCGGGTACGGCCCATCAAGTAACAAGCGAAAAGGGATGAAGCCAACCCCCATTTGTGGAGAACGATGGGACGGAGGATCAGCTTCGCATATCCTTGTAGCGCGACGAAGATCCTCATAGGATGTCCCCTGGGCCAAGGACCGGTGTGGCAGAAGACTACCCAGGCCAGGGTAATCCCTAAATGCTCAAGGGTACTCACTTGAATCGGTGCAAAAAGTGAGTTGGGATTTGACGAGTTGGTTGAAGAGTTAGTTGAAGAGTTGATTTCCATGATGTCTGATGATGGTTGCTCTGGATCAGGTCTTCTCGGCAGCTGCGGTGAAGGTTGAATGGCTCGCAGGCACACGGCAGCTCTCTCTTATGCAGAAGTAGGCTCCTCCTTCGGGGGGAGGGGCTGGTAGTTCCTCTTTTTGCAACGACACAGTGCTTTTAGCCACGCCTCCAGGACGATTTTACCGATGATCAACGCCACAGCGACGCCCAGGAGGCCCAAGAGGTATGGCCACAGCAGACTCAAAGCACTCATCAACCATTGTTCAACAATGTTGAGGCCTTCTTCCACCACATGAGCAACTTCTTCCGCAACCTCAGAAATAGCGGCCACCAATGTTGCCCCCATAGTCTCATACCAGTAACAGTCATGGACATCAGAGCCTTCTCCACATTGCTGCCAATTCTCCGTGGTGGTGGAGCAGGTGAGATTGGAATACAACAGGTTAGGTCCTACCCATTCGAACCCTGAGTCGATGTTGCCATCACACAGACTTTTTCGGAAAGCATGTCCTTCGGCGATGGCTATAAGGGGATTTGGGATGAACGGAACGGGAAGGCCAAGGATGTTCTTGCGCTTTTGGAGATGATATCCTAGGATCGCATCGGTGCACGTCCCTCCGCTCACTATTGCCCTTCTCCATGTTCCATTGAATTTTCGCCAAGTGACTTCAGAAGAGTGAGTGTCATACTCATCTGCATAGTGGTCTTTGCAGTAGCTTTCCCAGCCGCGAAGCTGTTGGCAGGGTCTTCTGGCTAAACCTATTACACATTCAAGGATATTTTTTGTGTTGTTTTTACAAGTCATGCGCCAAGGTCGCGGGCTGACGTAACTGTCAGGTCTCCAAAAAATCCCAGGCCAAATCATGCGGTCCTTAGAGTAGACCGTAGCAATGTACTGGTACTTGACCCAATAGTTTGTTGATTCTGTGAGACATGGTGTTACCCAGGCTTCAAACTCAGTTTGTTGGAGTCCCCACCACTCGTAGTCCCATTTTCGATAGTAATCCTCGTACCAGGCTCGTAGGGCCCATTTGGCCGTAGGAGCTTTCTCAGGATCAGGGCAGTTGTACCTCCAGGTAGAGTGCAAGGCGCTGCCAACCTGCCAGAGGTCGCACCGTGGCGATGAGAGGGTTTTCTTCCAACAAGTGTCATTTAGGCTCTCAAAAATTCTCTTGGCGACACATTTGTCAATTTTTGCAAAGTCCGTTTTAGGAGCGCTCAGAAGGTCATCAGGAGTTGGAAGGAGTTGTGTACGCAAATTGGCAATGTGTAGCTCATCTAACCCAGTAAGAGAGCGCACTGTCCCCTCTGGGAAATCTCCCTTAAAGAACGTTTGGTCTTCGGCTATGTATGTCCATGGGAATGTGGTGTTCAGCCAGGTTTCAATTTCTGTACGGAGTGGGCGTGTAGAGTGCCACAAATCAGCCCAGTATTCTTCGATGGCTGAAACCATATAGTTCTGTCCTACACATTTCACAAACTTGTTCCAGAGGCAAGGATTTAACCAACTAAAGTGGTGTTTATAACAGTGCTGTTGGTCGGCTTGATATATAAACCGTCTAGGTCCTTGTCTGATCAGGAAAGCCGTCATGTTAGTCAAAGTATCAGGTGTAGGCGGCGTCATTGTGTTGACTGGAACAGTACCTCGGGAGGCATTTCGAAAGGTCCAGTTCCCCGGCGGTGCTGTTGGGATGGTGTCATCCACCCTGCAGTTCAGGTGATAATCTCCCCAAAACTCCTCTCGGGGAAGCCAGGCTCGACAGCCTGAGGACCTGTGTGGGGCTGGGTATACTACTTCTGTATCCCAGTACCCTTGATTTGGCAACAGTAGCAGCGACCTACAGGCCATGTTGCAATGCCATTCTGGCATACCTCGGTCTGGGTGAATCCAGTTGCATCTGACGGTCCGTCGTTCTTTGTTTTGCAGAACCCGTATCCAGCAGAGCACTCCGGTGTCGAGGAAGTCATAGTTGTAGATCTCCCAGGTGCGATTCAGAAGGTCGTCCAGTGTGGAGTCGTTCAATTTGAAGGCTCGGCTTTCGACGTACTTTTTCCCGTTGTCTTTGGCGAACAGTCCGGTTCGGTTCTGGACAGAAGTTTCGTTGTCCCATGGCACAAAAATAGCCGTGGTGCTTGTATTCCAACAATTGAAGTTAGCATACTTGGAATGTCCATAGGTGACTCTTGTATGCGTAAGATACCACGGTCCAACTCCGATGAAGTAGAAGATAGTAGCAAGAACAGCAGCAGCAAACAGCAGGGCAAGAAGCGTTAGCAGCCCTTTCAGGCATAGGGATTTTCCGGTTATCGTAGTCGTTTTCCGTAGCAAGGGTTCGTTAGAGGTTTCCGAGTCGTCGTCAGTGTCAGTAGAGCTGTCTGATTCCGATGTAACATCCAGCAACTCCGGGTCTGTAGGCCGGCGCCTCATGCCGATAGCATCCATCCTGGCCAGATTAGTGCTTCTCTGGGATCCGATGTATCAGGCTTTGCACAGATTTTCCTCAAAGCCTTGAGGTGGCCCTGGTTGGCAGGGTTCTTTCCAACCCGTCTGGTGGCCCTTCTCTGCTGCAGGGCTGTAAATATGGGAGAGGGGTAGGGTAAATCAGGCTCCAACCCCCTCCACACCCACTTCCAGTGGAACACCCTCCAGTAGTCCGGCCGAGGAAACGGGCCTTGGGCGGTGCCAGTTTTCAGCGCCTGGTCATACCAGGATTCGTGTTTGTACCCTATTGGGGCAGGCACTGAGATGTAGGTGTACAATGATTGTCCATGCAGAGTTAGTCTAGTGCGGTACCCCCAGGATGACGGAGTATAAATCCTTTGGTGTGGTGGATTGGGGTAGACCCTGTCCATTTCCAATTTCAATGGAAGCTTGGTGTTATTAAATATATAACATTCTGGATTCATTTCCCTCTTTATTATGGTTTTCGCCATGCTTGGTGATGTGGTCCAAATGATCATGTCATTAAGTGAAATTTCACAATACAGTCCTTGCAGTGGTTCAAGATAATGGGGACCCCACCTAAGCCGTAGCTCGATCCCCCGTACCCTGAAATACACTGTATTAAAAGTCCATGGTAAAGATCTTGGACACATAGGTGAGATTGATGCAAAATTGACCGTGTTGTCGGATCCTCTTCCTTGCCAAGCAGGCGGTGCGGTAGGGATAAATAAATGTGGCTTCGTGGAAGGGGGCGTCGTGTATTCTTCACTTTCCCCCACCTGTTTTACGTTTTGGAAGTTAGTGGGTCGGAGATATATGAGATACTTGAGAAAATAGGCCTCGGTAAGCGGATTGGAAACAGTGAAATCTTCTCTTGGCATATCGAGTAGAATGGAGGTGGTAGGGAGTCTTAAAAACGGGCCTCTGTCTGATAGTCCCGATGAGACTCCAACCCCCACTTTGAACAATCTAGTCACAAAACACTGTCTCCCCTTTCGCTTTTTGGTTTTTTGCTGACCTGCAGACTTAACGACTCGTTTTCCTCCTTCCGGTGCATCCATCAGTCTTGGTTTGTCTTTCTCCATGGAAATGCTGAGGCGAGCTTCTGCCAGGCGTGAGTTTTGGGTTTCTTCTTGGGGGGCTCCGGCTCCGTACTGGACACGGTGGCGTAAGTCTGCTCGTCTGGTACCACTTTGATGGCTGCTCCGACTGAGTAGATCCCTTTATAGGGTACGGTGATCATGCGCACTGACAGCTGGACCTGACAGGATGTGCTAGGATCAGAGGGCGTGCCCGCCCTGTGAGCCACGCCTCCCGGGTGTTGCAAAACTCCATCCCGAAACTGGGATTCCGCTGTCACCCAGTACAGGCAAGACTTCTCCTTTGGTCTCACCGCATTGCTGCCCCATCCGTCCACCTCAGTGGTGTAGTAATACATATCTGAGCTGCGTACCCCATCTTCCCTTGGAACATCCGGCAGATCCACTATAGGTATTGTGCAGTCATTGATGACCTCCAAAATTAGATGTGCCCAGGTGGTCAGTTCCCAGGGGCCTGTCCACCCATCGTTAACGGCTCGCTCTCGGGCGTCATCTGGGAGTGCACTTAGCTCCTCGGCTGATGGTTGGTATGCATGAGGCCGATGTACCCGGAAGACCACAGGAGAGTGGTTGGCATTCAATGGTGGAAATGACAGGGAAGCTCTAGCAGCGTCATACGGCCAGGCGGCTTGAACAGAATCCCACAGGACATCATGCGGTCCTTCTTCCCTCCTCCACACCCATGGGTCCAGTTCTTCTGGAGTGTTCGGAGGAGCGGAAGGTCCTGGTAATATTATCGGTATGGGGCTCCCATAGTTCGATTGCACTCGCCCGTAGGTTCTGTAATATCGCAGCGAGCTGTAGAACCTTGTCACTTGCCACCCCTCAGCTTCGCCTGTCAGTGTTACCTCTCCGCTCCTCAGCTGTTCCTCGCACACAGGACAGTGGTGTAGCTCATCTCCATCCCACGTGCAATAGCAAGTTCTTGGTTCTTCCTTGAGCCACCCCCATTGGGTTTCCAACTTAAGCCGGGGCAGGTAACCCACTCGGCAGTTCCCACAGATAGTATTGTTCAATACTGTGACCGGGGAGACACGAAGATGTTGCAGCATCTCTGCGGTAGCCCCCTGGTGCCTTGGCTTCTCACGGCCTGGTCCTTCCCAGATAACGGGGAGATGGTGGTCTGTTAAACAAACCGGACAGCCGCTTTTAGCTTTTCCCCAAACCAGCATTTCTCTCTCCTCTGACAGGACTCCATTTTTAGCCCAATCCAATTTCTTCAGGGCTCGTCCTGCCCAAATCCCTGAAGGTGTTCTTCTAACTACAACCACCCCTTTCACGGTGGCCAGTCCGAGATAGGGTGGAATGGTACATGATCCACTGGCCATTTCACCGGCTTCTGTTTCACTTTAGTCAGGAACTGGCTTGAGCTGCTCAACTCCTTGGATCCCTTTTCTTTTCAGCAATACTGTGTTCCTATCCAGTACTTGCTTGACGATGTCAGTTGTCTCAAACTTGGGTTTCACTGCTGCATGTACAGGTTGCTCTCTTGCCTTGACCCACACGCGCTGTCCCTCTCGGAATGGCACTCTGGGCGTCAGCTTCTCCTTTTTGTCGCTGGAGCCCCGCCCCACTTCCTTCGTGGTGAACGGCCGTTGGTTGAGTTCCATCGCAGGGGCGGGCCTCTCGGCTCTGCTTCTGTCGTTCAGGGCCTGCCCTATTTCCACCGCTTGGGTGCTCCAACTGTTGGTGTTAGCATTTTTAGCTATCCAGCTTTTTACTAACCCAATGGCTCGTTCCACCACTCCGTTGGCTTGTGGGGTGTAGGGTGGCGAGTAAACTCGCATCACTCCATACTTCTGACACCACTGGTCAACCTGTGAATTACGGAAATGAGTCCCATTGTCCGTGCGCAGCTCTTTCGGGATTCCCAGGGCACTGCATACTTGTTCCAGCATGCCGACAACGCTATTGCCGTTTGCTTTCCTGGCTGCTTTTGTAGTTACAAACCCCGACATAGAATCCACCAGCACTAAGAGGTACTTTTCACCTCTCCTTCCTGTTATCCCCATGGGACCTGCAACATCCATGCAGACTGAGCCCCAGGGGACTGTGCTTTTGATGGACAACCCATCCATCCGCTGCCCTCGGCGACCTGCGTTGTATTGACCACACACTTCACAGTCCCTTAGCACGCGTTGGACTTGTTTCACTGGGATCCAAAGGTCTTGCTCCTCCAGTTCCTTACGTGTAGGTCGCACGCCTGCATGTCCAAGGGCCTCATGCACGCTCCGCACGACCTCGACCACGTATTCTTCTGGGACCTCCCGTCCTTTGGGAGTTCTGTCCCACTTCTCGGTACCGACAAAGACGATCTTTCTTTGTTGGACATAACAGTCCACTTCATCATTCCCACGCCAATGAGCTCCCTCATGCGTGTGTGCTCTTTGATGCTCAACATCTATTTCCAACTGCAGTTTTAGCTCAGCAATCTTTTTCCACAAGTCTTTATGTGCCACTGGCTTGCCCTTTGCTGTCTCGAAACCATTTTCTTCCCAAATGGCCAAGTCCTCTCCAAGGGCCTGAGCACAGTAGTAACTATCGGTTACTAACCTGGCACTTTTGATTTTCCTTTTCACCAGCTCCAGCAATCCTTCCAGTACTGCCGTCACTTCTCCGGCTTGAGCACTACCGGGGGCCTTTCCTTTCTGACGGCACTTCTCTTTGCCATCCTGCTTCAGAATAAATCCCCAGTATGCCGACTGGTCGGACCCCTTTCTGGATCCATCGGTGTAGATTGTCCATTCCGGTTGTCCTGGCTTCTCAGGTGTTTCTTGTGGTTTTTTCTTACTGGTGGGTTGTGCTGGCCCAATTTCAAGCTCCGGGTCCAGCAAGATGTCCTCCCATCTTCCCCACCGAGTATTGGTTGCTTTAGTACTTTCCACAGTCCCTTTTCTTAGGTACTTGTGAACTTGGCTTTGTGTGATGACTTTAACTGGTTGTCCTTGTGCTAAATCTTTTAGCACACCCCAATAGCGGGCTAACACCGCTAGCTCTTTCTCCTCCTGCGGGTATTTCTTTTCGACAGAAGTTAGGGTGTAACTCCACAGGGTAACCAAGCCTCCATTTTCGTTACTCACTTTGATCATGGCATCGTCATTCTCGCAGCTGATTTCTGCCACTAGTCTTTCTGATAAACTCCTTGGCTCCAATCTCACAGCTGCTTGAATGGCCCTTCTCAGTTCCTCTAAGTTCTGTTGATTGGCTGCTGTCCAAACCCAGGGTCTTTTTCCGTCTTTCTCATCGTCCTCACTTTTCCTCAGGCAGTGGTACAAGGGTTTGGCATATTTCTGATAGTTGGGCACATGGTCTCTGACATAGTTGCACAATCCCAATATTTTCTGTAAGTCATTTTCTGACTGAGGTGGTTGAATGTTCGTCAGCTTTTCTCTGTACCCGTCAGAGAGTCCCAAGTCCGACGTGACTTGGAAACCCAAATAGTTCACCTGGAACTGTCCAAATTGACATTTCTTGAGGTTTAGTTTCAGACCTGCCTTGGTGAGGTTTTCAACTACTTTTTGTAGCCTCTCTAGGTGTTCTTCTTCTGTGTCATCGGCAATAAAGACATCATCAATGTACACAGTAGCACCTACGTCCCCCAGTACTTCCATCACTGCTGACTGGAACACATTTGGGGAGTTCTTGTAGCCCTGGGGTAACCTTTGCCACACATAGCTTTTGCCTTTGTGGGTGAATGCAGTTTTACCTTGCGATTGTCTGGCGAGGCGTAGGGAGAAAAATCCATTAGCTAGGTCGATGCAAGACTTGAACTTCTTGACTCGAAGAGTTTTCAGCGCTCCTTGTGGATTGATTAGACTGGCTCGGTTTGCTATTGTTCTCCGATTCAGGGCCTTGAAGTTGATAACTGGCCTCCAACCCCCTCCAGCCGATTCAGGTTTCTTCACCGCCTGGATGGGGCTGTTGGTGATCGGGTTGAGTTCCTCTCTGATGATCTCTAGGGCACCCAGTTCCTTCACGATCTTTTCCATCTCTTCGACTGCTCCTGGGTTCAACGGGTACTGCCGAACAGGTGGATGAACCCCACCTTCGATGTGATGAACAAACTTTGGGCCCAAATCTCCACAATCGTTCTTGAACCGTGCCACCTGCGCCGTAACGATGATCTCACGCAGCTTCTCTTTCCCAGCCGGGGAGAAGTCACTCTCTGCGAGCTTCTGTTCTGTCACCGTTGGTATGTCAACTGGTTTGTACCAGTCTTGCTTTTCTGATCCTGTTTGGGTCGGGCCGACTTTCACCAATCTTGCTTTCAAGCTTGTCAGCCTTCGCTCCAGTCGGCGATGTGTGCTTTTCTTTTTGCTGAGTTCGTCTAAGTCCTTCACTGTGAGGAGATTGTAGGGACCTTTCACCCACACTACTCCTTTCCAGGTTCCATACGGCATTTCTTCTACTTTTCCATTAGCAAACTGAACCTTCAGGTGTCCTGTTGTTTTTAGGTCTTTGCGGGTCATAGACACCTCCGCTCCTGTGTCCACCAGGTAGGGTACTCCCTCCACTTTAGCGTAGATTTCGTCCCCCTCCCAGTAGGCATTTTCTAGAATGACCCGCGACCTGGACGCCATTACTTTGGTGACCCTCCGGCCCCGGCTTTACGGGACTCACGGAGGGCCGTCCTCTCTTCTGGGCTCAATTTCCTATACTCCTCATCTGTCAGGAACTGACCTTTTCCTGGCTGGCTTGATGAAGCCGGAGGGTTGGTCGGTTTCCCTTGTGGTCCCGGTGGTTTCTGCTGGAACGGCCGGTTCCGGAAGTTGGATGGCGGTGCTCCTTGTTGAAACGGTCTGCTCTGGAAGTTGGATGGCGGTGCTCCTTGCTGGAACGGTCTACCTTGGAAGTTAGATGGTTGTCTGATGTTAACCCTTCCAGGTGGCTTGGCCGGTTGGCTAGCCTCCTTCTTCCTTTTGTCCTCGTAGTACTGCTGTTCCAGGTCGAATCCCTGCACTGCTACGTCCATCTGAGCGACTGTTGTGCTTCTCACTGGCAACTTCACGAACACGATCTCTCCTCTGCGCCCTTTCGTCACCTCACGCAGTACCTTCACATATCTCGCAGGAGAAACGGTCTGCTTAAGTGTGTGCCAAAGCGGTTCCAACCGGCTTCCTCTGTCCAGCCGTCCTCTGGCCCTCTTCACCTGGGACTCTTCATCATCCATGTCCTCCAATACCAGCCTTTCGTAGTTGCTCTGTGCTGAATCCGTTCCAACCATCGGGTCCGTAGTCACGCTGGTCAGCCACAACGTTTTGGCTCCTTCTTGGTTGGTGGTAGACAGCACGGTTGGCCAAACATCTTTCAAGTATTCCTCATTGTTTTCGTCTGCGTTTTTACTCCTAATCACCAGCCTTAGATTCTTCAGCTCGGCGTAAGCGTCCTGTCCCGTATTAGTGGCAGGTAGCTGAGCTGACACCTCTGGTTGTCTCGCCGGGATCTGCGGTCCTGGCTCCGAAGACGTCGCCTGAGGTTCCTCTTCATCAGCCGACACTTCGTCCAGCTGCTGTTGAGTTTCCCTGGAGTACTTGTAGGCGGCTTTCTTCAGTCGTCGCAGCATCACATCATACATAATTCCAATGTATGCGTTCCTGAAGTTGGTAGTCAGGGAATAGTGTGCTGTCAGGGTGGAGCAGGATGGTGTCATCAGGATGTTAGCCCATTCTCCGATTGTCGCTTCCACCTCGAGCTGCACCCGGTCTCCCAATCTGCTGGCCCATCCTGCCGGGATCTGGTACTCGGTTTGGCCGACCTCGGGTACATACGTACTCCGTCCGTCCTTAGCCTGTACTGGACCCCAGGTCACGTCTCTTGCCAGTCTTTCAGAAGGTTTCTCGATGTCAAAAGTTTCCATTTCTTTCTTCTTACCCCGGTGCTGTCCTGTTCGGAGTGTCTTGTGCTCTGTCGGTGGTTGCTTCGGGTCGGAGAAGACACTGCCGTGATCACTTTCCTCGTCTTCTTCTCCAGGATGCTCGATCTCCGGCTGCTCCTCTTCGTCCTCCGAGTCGCTGAGGTCCTCATACTGTTGTTGTCGAAGCGGTTCTCTCCCAGGGGAGTTCAGCGGTCGAATCTTAGCTGGTTTCATCGGTCCTTCTTCTTTCGGGACCGTCGGCTGCTCATTCTTGACTCTTCCCATATTGGCTTTTTTCAGTTTACTGCGGCTTTCTTCAAACGAGAACTCCTTAACGTACCTTGCTGCGGAGAGCCCTGGTTCAACAGGTGTCTCCTTTATCTTTATCCTTGGTGGCTGCACGGCCTTGGCTTTGCCTATCTGGGTGGTGTTTGAAACCTCACTCTGGGGAATTTTTAAGGGATATTTTTTGATTTCTTGTGATGGATGGCTAATGCGGCATTGCTCCTCCATCTCAGCTGCCAATTGCACCCCTTGCTCAGTGCGGAGTCGATGTAGACGGGGGTCAACCACCACCACCACTTCCTTGAACTCAAAGAAATGACTGTTGGTCCTGGTTATATTCACCACTCCGTTCTCTGCGATCGACCTGGCGGTGTCCCTTGGCAGGTCCGTCGATCTCAGTCCCTGCACGCTCACCATTACTCTTCTCATGCCTTCGTTGCTGGCCATCACTAGGCCCCGCTCGAGTCCGTGCCACATCTTTTTCCGATATTCCTCCAGACTCTCTTCTTTTTGGTAACCGTCTATCGGGACCAGGATTACAGCACCATAAGGGAGACTATAGCCTTTCATTATTATTACGTCTCCTCGAGTGGCTGCACTACAGGAAGTTTCCAGCAATTTTAACTCTGATTTGTAACATTTTCCTGCCTGGTTTTTTAGGTTGCGTCGGAAGTTTTTGTTGTGGATCTTGTATCTATCGTTGGTGAACACAATTAGTCCATCCCCCTCAAGATCCCATATTCCTCCAATAAACTGATAAATCATGTGCCCGGATTGCAGCCTTATGCTGATTGTCTCCGGTGGTATTTCGGCTAACTCTCGGGCCATCCTCCAGGCATCTGATTTTTGAGTCTTCTTCTTGGGGCGGCCGGGGCCCCACTGCTCCTCGTCCGATTCCTCCTCGTCCTCGTCGGAACTGTTGGCCGATGGGGTCCTCGTAGGTGGCAGTGGCGGCCTCCTCTCCGTGCTGTGGACTCGGGGATGAAACCCGGGTCCCAGGCCCCGTTGAGGGGACCAGTTCCTGGCCGCCTGCTCCAACTGCTCCTCAGTGAGGTCGCCGACGAGCGCTTCCTCGGGGTCTTCCTCCTTGGCTGGTGCAGGTGGGACGTCCTCGTTCCGCGATGAACCCGGTGGAGCCGAGGGACCTCCGTCGTCATCGTTGTTGCTGTCACCGCCGTCGCTGTCGTCGTTGCCGCCCGTCAGGTCTATCAGATCCCTCGGAGGTTCCTTCTGCTGGCGAGTCGGTGTCGCGGCTCTGCTGGGCAGTCGGGACGGAGCCTCAGCCACCTCCGACCCTGCCTCTTCGAGGGCTTGCTCCTTTTCTTTGCCTTCTTTGTAGGTTGAAAGTCTCTGCATGGCCTCGGTGTAGTCTTTGTACTGGCTCACCCCCTTGACGTTTGGGTCCACCAGGATTCCGTCGATGCCCGCCGCCAAGGTAGCTGTTTTTACTACGCGGTCATACTTCTCGGAGGGGCTGTGGACAATTCGTAGCTCACCATCCGCCCATCCTTCAAGGAGGTCAGCGAACCATTCCAGCCATCCTCTAACCTCCGACTTCTTAGCCACTTTCACTGGGCATCTGACGACCCCCAGTCGGTGGCCGTGTCTAAGCTGGGTGCAATAGTATATCCTTTTTTGCACTATGATTTCCATCGGGCTCCGAGCCACGTCCTTACTGGTGGTGAAGTGAGAGTCAAAGAACATCTTTTTATTTATCTCAGTCCAGGATTCCAATCCGTCACCGAGTAATATCAACATTACAGGAAATTGCAATAATGTAGATCTGGAAAGGTGGGATTGATGATTCTCCCCATCCCGGCTGATGTTGCTTGCCTCTTGTTCCATTGCTGGCTTTTGTAGGGGCTCCAGTTCCCCTCTTTCCTCTCCATCCATATTTGTCTTTGTCTTCGAGTCGCCTATTCCCCAAAGCCTCTCTTTGCGCTTTCGAGTAGGGATGGGTCCAGGCTGTGTTGGCTACTGGCTTCACTGTCTGGATCTGGTCATTCCATCCTCAGTAGAAGCTTTCCCTCGCCTGCATGCTATACAGTTACTGCGAGGGTTGTGACTGATGGCCTTATCAGTCACCACTAACTCTCTTCCCTAAGAGTTAGTAACCCAAGTGAGCTATTCAGAGTCTCGCATCTGTTTTTACTGACTTGGTGTCTTTGGGGCCCGCCTACTCAGTTGTGTGCCGCCCCACGTTGGGCGCCATGAAGGTTATCCTGCAATAGCCAGCCCCGCCCACTCCTTACTACTTCACAGGGCTGCCTACTGACCAGTTCTCCGTCTAACAGGTCCGGAAAATCTCTGAGACCTGGGTATTACCCTAAAAGTACTCTATAAGAGATAATCTGTTTAAACTGGTGGCGAAAGTGATTCGTCTAGCTCTAACTACCTCCAATCCAGAAGTTATGACCCTTTACAGTTAAGAAACAATCAGCTGAGCAGCCCTCGCAGCTGCATAATTCCAATAACCACTTCTGTTAACGGTAGCCCACTTTCTAAATCATAACTTGCACTTGGAACCGGCTAGATTATGTTTAGTGACTTAGATGTAAGTCCCAGGGTCATTATTTACTCTCACCAAAGGAAATTATGAAGCCTCCTGTTTACTGGAATCATGTACATTAGTTTTACCTTAATTAAAAGAACTGGACAAAGATTAAATGACTCTATTAATTCCAATGTCCACCAACCTCATTAGAATTTTGTAGTATAAATTTATTAAGCAAGCTTAAGCAGGGATATGCGACATACAAATCAATAATCAATCGTATGTAGATCAAAAACAGTGTAATAAAATTTACATGTACAATCCTACTACTCTGTCTCCTTTCCCTAAGAGCTAAGTCGCATGTTCTGAAATGGAATTTCAATGAGCAGATTCAACTCATACCCAGACGATGGTGGATCTTTGGCAACAGGAATTTCTAGCATCCTTGGTTGAGGTCTTTGCCTTGTGTAGAAAAACCCTCTTTAGGAAGGGAATAAAGCGGAACGGGTCTGAATCCTTTTGCAAAACCCAGTTCCTCATCCCTGGGGGAGCTTTGTCCTTCCTCCAAGTCTTGTTGCAGAGTTTAAAGTTGCTGGGTTGAGACGAGACCAACGGTCGAATAAGGAACCAGAGATGGGGCGATGGGACCCAGTCCTTTCTTAGCGGTGTGAAGTCCGAGCTTCCCCGTGGTTCTGAAGTGCGGTCCGTAGCTTAATCTGCTCCTCTGTGAGATGTCTCTCCTTCTGCGCCGCCGGACTGGGAACGGCTGGTTCCTCTTTTCAGCCCCTTTTTATGCATCTCTCCACCATGAGTGTGTATGGGGAGGTTTGGTCTACGTGACTTGCTTCACATCTGCTGTGCATCATGAAAAAGCCCCCACATTTCCCAACCTGTTTTCGCTGATCGTAGGGGAAGTTCTCGTACTTCCTCATTTTCCGTTGCCTCAGCCAAACTCACCGCACCAACCATCCTGTGCGCCCTGGCCATCTGTTCAGAACTGCTTGCGACATTTCCTGTTTCAGGGCTGTGCTGCATTCCTCTCTTTTTCTATAACTCACTATTATTTATTATAACTCATTAAACACATTCAACCTGTTGTTAAACCTGTTTGAATTAATTTCAAATGATTACAACTTCACATTATCACAAGTTTGATCCTTAGTTAATAATCAATCACATCTCTCACTTATTATAATTCATCAACCATAATCTTTCCACAGTTAAATCATTACAGAAATCATTACTGATCACATTTCAGAAAATGCTTTTCAGAAGGTTATTATGTGATTACTTGTATTCATTTTACTATTCATTCATATTCAATTTAATTAGCTTTTAATCAAACTACAAGATTACTTATTTTCTCTCAGGCCTCTATGCACCTTTTCTGCATGCACCCGGAAAGATCTCACACCCTATGCCAGTTTTCTTGACAAACTTTACCAATCAGATCTGCCTCCAAGATCCTCTGGGGAAGTGGAAGCTTTTTAATTTGAACTAATACTCCCTACAATATCAGAGGCTCAAAAAACTGAATTAGATGTACCCATCACTAGAGACGAAGCCCTTGTTGCACTTAAAACATTAGAACAGGGAAAGCACCCGGACCAGATGACTTAACTGGTGGATTTTATAAAGAGTTCCATCACATACTGCTGGACCCATTCTTGGCGATGTTGGAGCATTCTTTTACATCCAGCTCTCTACCTCAGTCTCTGAGGGAGGCAGATATCACAGTCATTTTAAAAAAGGTAAGAATCCATACCACTGCTCTATTTACAATGTATGTATTTGTGCTGCACCCTGTCTTAACTGTGTAGATCTATGTTGTGCTAAGCCTAGTTTTTGTTTTGTCTGGTTTGTTTTACCTCTCCTAGGGCTGCCACCTTATCGTGGAGGAGGGATTTGAGTGCCCCAATGATCCTAGGAGCTATGCTGTCTGGGGCGTTATGCCCCTGGTAGGGTCACCCAAGGCAGACAGGTCCTAGGTGAAGGACCAGACAAAGAGCAGCCTGAAGATCCCTTTGATGGATGAAAATTTTGGATTTGGTCTTCCCTCACCCGGAGGCGGGTCACTGGGGGGGGCATGATGGCGAGCGCCTGGTGGCCGGGCTTTTATCCATGGAGCCTCACTGGGCTCAGCCCAAAGAGGAGACATGGGTCCTCCCTCCCATGGGCCCACCACCTGTGAGAGGGGCCAAAGGGGTTGGGTGCATTGTGAGATGGGTGGCGGCCGAGGGAGGGGGCCCTGGCGGTCCGATCCTCGGTTGCAGAAGCTGGCAACCAGAGAGGAATGTCACCTCTCTGGTGGGGAAGAAGCCAGAGCTAGTGTGTGAGGTTGAGAGGTTTATTAATTAATTTAAATTAATAAACCTCTAATTTTAACCTTTAAATTAATCAAAATAATTTTTTTTATGTTGTAGTTCCGTTCTCTTTTTCAGCATAGCAACAGACATATTTTATTGCTTTACAAAGCAATAAAATATTGCTTTTTGTTTATTTGTCTTTAAGGCTTTTTTTGGCACTAGTGTCTTTATTTTGGCAGTAATCTGAAGGGAAGGAAAGGAGAGGGTGGAGTGAGAAAGAACCAAGAATGGGATTGAGACTCAGGACAGCTGGGTGCCCCAGATATCCACTGCGCCAAACAATGCCTCACATTCTGTGCATGTAGTGCCTTTCTCCCCAATTTCCCCTATTATCTGATGACTCCTCGCATTTTACTAGTGTCATGCAAAAGTTTTCACAGACTTAATTGTTTTCCATGTTTTGCCATGCTACAATATAATCTTTAATATGTTTTCTGGAGATGTTGGCATCGGGGCCACTGAGCCAGGCCTCTATGGCAGTGTTTTTCAATTCCAGTCCTCACACCCCCCTGCCCTGCATGTTTTAGGTGTTTCCCTTCTGCCACACACCTGGATTGTATATGTCCAGTGTCATATTATGTCCATCATATTAGGACCAAAGCCTAAAACTAATATGATGGACTCATTGCTTTGAGTCAAGGGTAACGTTTAGAGGTAAGATGTGTTTAGTTAATGTTAGGGTTAGGAACAGACTAGTATGGGATAGGGTTAGGAAAAATGTCTGGGTTAGGCAAAATTGCAACTACTAAAATGAAGGGAAATGAATGCAAAGTTCTAATATGGGTCAAAATAGTTTTGACAAATCTGTATAGCATTTTGTTTTCTAAATCATTCTATAAATAATGAATATAATGTTAGGTTGTATTTCTGCCAATTGCATAGCTGCAGTACACCAGTAGTCTAACGAGTTGAATGTGCTGAGACACATTCAACGCATTAGGAACCAATCAGATCCAAAAGTTTGCCTTTTGGTTCTGATTGGTTGTTTCTGGACAGCAGCAGAGTCAGAGTAATTTTCATAGATTCTCTGTCTCATTCACACCTTAGGACAATTTAGAGAGATCAATTGATTTTTTAGAAATTCTACCTGCTGCAGTTTTTATATAGGAAAGTTTTAATTATGCTTATTTTGGTGTTTTTAACTCTGAAATTGATCTTGTGTTTTCTCCATTGATTTTGGAGTTAGGAATATTATTTGCCTGTGTCTTTGATTTCCTAAATTTGTGTAAAGCATTGAATTTTCATAATGCTCAATGTTGGCAAAACCTGGGTTTGGATAGTTACCTAGGTTAGTGCCACCTGGGTGTGGGTCGGTGTAAAGGCCAAGCCGGGCATAGATTGGCCTTCAGGCCAACGCCAACATGAAGGTCCTCCATGCAACAAGTAGAGGTTGGTCGCATGGACCTCCATGTTTGATTGGAGGTCGGTCTTTCCTTGAACCTCCCTGCTTGATTGGAGGTCCGTCTTTCTTCAAACCTCCCTGGTTGATTGGAGGTCCGTCTTTCTTCAAACCTCCCTGGTTGATTGGAGGTCTGTCTTTCCTTGAACCACTCTGGTTGATTGGAGGCCCGCCTTTGCTCGGACCTCCCTGGTTGATTGAAGGTCTGTCTTTCCTCGGACCTCCCTGATTGATTGGAGGTCTGCCTTTCCTCGAACCACTCTGGTTGATTGGAGGTCCGTCTTTCCTCGAACCTCCCTGGTTGATTGGAAGTTGGTTTTTCCTCGAACCTCCCTGCTTGATTGGAGGTCTGTCTTTCCTTGGTCTCCTCTGTTTGCAGGGAACCTTCTGTTTGCAGGAGGACCTCTGGTTGGGTGGAGACTCTCAGATGGTTGTTTTCTAGAGAAAGTTTCAACTTCATCTTCAGGTCTGCAACCTGACCCTGCAAAGATTTCACTGTTTCCTCCTGTTCTTTGAATTTGGAAGCTTGCTCAGTCTGACTTTTGAGTTGCTCCTCATATTTAAGTCTCACTCTGTATTCTTCAACCATTACTTCTATCAGACCTTTATTGCGGGAGGCATATTTTTCAGCCTCCCTCTTGAAGTAATCCAGCTGTTGAAGAATGCTCTTGTCGGCTGTAACTTTGGAAGAGCAAGAAACCTTTGATCCATCTTCACGTTTGACTTGCAGGTGATGTTCTTTTTCCAACATTTTTTGTAGTTTTTGAATCTCCTCTTGCTGTGATTTCACTTCAGCCTGGCATGCAATCCTTCGGTCTCTTTCCTCTTGGAGTTCAAAAATCTTATTCTTCAGTTCTTTTGTAAGATCGTCTACCTGCTTTGTGAGATCAATGACATGTTGGCTAGTCTCTTCCATGTCTTCCACTAAGGGGGTGATCTCAAAGCCAGCAGAGGGAGTTGTTTTTTGCTCGACTTTAAATGATCTTGGACTCTTATAGTTGCCGGAAGGACTTGGTTCCCTCTAGATCTCTGCTGATTCATCTTCCGGCTCACTGTCATCTTCAAAAACAATGGTAGCATCATAGTCAACTTGGATGTTGAGCTCCATCATGTCGACCCATGAAAGCTCAGCTGGAAAAGTTTCATGTTCACAAGTAATCTGTTGTTGCTTCATGTCTATATTCTGGTAAATTCTTGCTTCTCTGAAAGGCTCGTAATATCTGGAATCGATATCCCGCTCGTTTAGATTAATTTTGAATGTGCTCTGAAGAGTGATCTGTCGCGATAGAATTGTGGAACAGGTCTGAGAAAATGCTGTCTGTGAGCTACATTCAAGAGAGAGATTCCTTTGTGGTATCATAGAGTGATGACATCACTGCTGATGTCATTGATACCATTGGAACTGAACATTCTATTGTAGCCTGATGTAAAAAAGACCGACCTCCAATCAACCAGGGAGGTTCGAGGAAAGACCGACCTCCAATCTGACAATGTCAAATATTGAGAAGTTTTTATTTTTAAACATTATGAAGTAAAAAAAAACTCAGAAATATACATGGACAAGCTAGAGAATCAACTCAAACCCAGTTTCACACAAATACAAGGAAGCTAGCATAAATGTTTGGCTGCTAAATAGGACGGTTCAAGGTCGCTATCAAGCTAATTTTCTTTTAGCTAATATTCTTGTCTCTTCTACCAAGAGATATGCAAACATACCTTTATCTTGGCTTTTTTCTATTCTTCCTCTCTTCCTGAAGAATAAGTTATTTTGTGCGACGTTGGTTTGCTTGCTTATCTTCCACCAGTGCTTTGGAGGTTTGAATACGCATTGAACGGCAGCTCAAATCACCGGTGAAACATTACCTACCGCAGCCACCAGGGGGAACACAAGAGCAATTGTTTTTTCTTTTTGCCCATATCAAAATAGGTTTTTACATGATTAAATATATACTAATATAAATTAAAATGACAACTTTATAATAAAAGTTAAATAAAAAAAGCAGACTACAGTGATGATAAATATATGGAAGGAGTCTGCGAAGGGAGTCGACTGCCCCTTCATTGAGTAGAAGTTCAATTTTATAAGACAACTGATTGCAAAAGGACAGAGCAGGTGTGTTTAGTTTTCAACCCCTAATTTCCTCCACGTCTCTCCTCAGAGAAAATAAATTTAAAAAAGTGAGATGAAAGGAATTATAGGTGATGGAGTTTTGTTTTTATTTTTATTGTTAATCACTTCAGGACAAGTCAGAATTTATCTGTTGTAGCTCTACTTTTGATTACCCCATTGGTGGTTTTCTAATTCTACACTATTTTCATTTGTCGTCTTTACAGCTGCAGTCTTTACAGTGCAGAAAACACTGGCTACCATTCAGAAACAGTGGTAAAAACACATTTCACTGCTGATAACTTCAGACTCTAGATTTAAAATTAAACTGGTCACCACTATGCACACTAAAACTAAAGCAGAATGCTGAAAGCTGGCACAAACAGCTCTTTGGTCAGTTTGAGTGAGTAAATCAACAAGGCAACTCTGAAATGCATAGCAACAGGAACGCAGCAGATTTTGGAATGGGCTTTTTGAAATGACAGACACATTTTTAGTATACTGGACTGTGTACCCGCCCACACGCTCCCACATAAATCCACACCAAGAGGACAAGCTATCAAACGAAGAGGATGGCATGTTTTACACAAGCAGAACATTTCAATTACTCAAATATAGTAAAGAAAAAAATTATAACAAAAAGGACAAAACGATGAACAATGACAAACACCTACACAGAAATGAACATTAAGATTCAACAGCCGCCATAGGACAGCCATGCCAATCAATCTGCCGGTCTGACCAGAGTCAGCTCTGAATATATATGAACAATCAATCTGCAAGAAGTCCTTCATCTGAGACAGGAAATGTAGACCTTAAGGCCTGCTTTTAGAGAGGGAATCTTTAAAACCTCTTAGAAACTACATGCATCACACAGAGCAGAATCTGCAAACCAGAAGCCACCGGAACCACGATGCTGAAGTTATGGGAAGAAGAAAGTGCGGCCTCTAGTGTTTCCCTTAAAAATATGTGTAAAACTTTGTTGATAATCCACTAATGTTGGAAAAACAATTTTGAAATGGCAATGTTTAAATAACAAACACAATAAAAATCATTAAGTTTGTTCATGCAATAATTTATTATAAAACATACAGTACCACAGATAAGCATATTCAAGGTCAAATTTTGTTTCTGTTTGAAACAATCTGCTAAATTTTACATGACAAGCTCATGTAAAAATTATGAATTTTGAAATGATTAACTCTGACCTGTGCTAATGCAATTTTAATCTCTAAAGAGTCAACCTGCAGGCAAGGCAGCTTGTTAAGCTTCCACGTTTTCACACCAAGTAGCTCAGCCAGACATTTTAAAAAGAAAGAAAGAAAACCTGTCAGCAAAGCAGAGAACAAGAAACCTCAAGGACACAAACTAAACTGTCAGCATTTGGCTTTCAGCTGCTGCCAATTTCCTCCACCGCATCTATATGATTCATTGCTGGAAAGTAAACAACAAAAAGCTAAAAACTACAAACACAGCTGGACTTCAGCAATGCAGGTGTCCAATTAATGGGGACTTAATGAGAGTTAATAGTTCCAACTTGCTGGCTCCTCAAGTTTTAGAGCGTAGGTCTGAGAAAGTCCAGTGTGCTCCAAAAACAAGATGACTACAAGAGCTACTGTAGGCACTTTCTTTGACACTGACAAATATATCTGTTACTCAACCCAACCGAGGAAGAAGTTGGGGGATTGGCACCTGTTTGTCTCAAGTGTGCCATGATGAAGGAGGTGGAGAAGTGTGCCTGTTGCTCTGTGGCTTTCAGATAGGCAACAGCTCCATAGGACCTCTCAGAGGCGTCACAGAAGATGTGAGGCTCATATGTAGCAACAATGATGTTGTGAGGACTGTAGCAGCAAGGGAAGATGATATGCTGGAGATTAGACAGTTCTTCCTCCCATTCGAGCCAGGACTGAGGCAGATTTCCCTCTATGGGCTCATCCCATTCTCTCTGTGTATTCCACAGGGTCTGTACAATGAGCTTTGCTCTTGTGGTGTAAGGACAGTAGGTATGCAATAGGTCATACTGACTGGCTAGTACTTTGTAAATATTGCACAGTGTGACAATTCTGTAGGGCACTAGGTGGTGCTTGTATCCCATGACATCAGTTGGGCAGTGCCAGCTGAGACCCAATGTTGACTCCTGTGAATCAAGGCTTTTGAAGTTTACAGCTTTCTGACCTGGCCGTGCTGGACACATGAGTAACCACCTCAGGAAGGTTGCTGGCCCACTGTCGTATCTCAAATCCACCTTGGAGGAATAACTCTCTCATCCTGTCAATGAACAACTTGACCTGTTGTGGGTCAGTAAGGGAATCCACATAAAAGGCTGTGTGGAAGCATTCATAAATGTCCTAATGTGCTTTCTGAAGGGCAAACGTAGCACAGAAAGGGCTACACATTGTCCCAAAAGGCAAGACTCTCCACTCGTATACAACTGGCATCCTCTGTTTCACCATCTCTCCACAGGAACCGCAGTAGGGCACAGTATTCAGGGAGCATGCGGATCTGGTGAAACACACCCTTTACGTCTCCGCTTACTGCCCCCGGATACTGCTGGAATCAGAGGAGTACACCCAGCAGTGTAGGCCCCAACAGAGGGCCTGGCAGGAGGTAGTTTTTAGGACAGTGCCTGGAACTCAAAAGAGCAATTAAAGACCACCCGAGCCTTGTTGTTATGATGTACCATATAGTGTGGCACATACCAAGATTCAGTAGAGCTGTGACTCTCTTCTGGAGTCAGCTTCACCACATAACCAGAATCAACCAACTTCTTGAACTACTGGTTTTATGTGAGGGCAAGGTCTGGATATTTAATTAGCTTCTGCTCGGTGGATCTCAGCAGGACAACTTATAAGAGTCTGTGTGTGTCTAACATGCTAATTTCGGATTTCTCATCAATTGAATCTTCGTTGGTCAGAAGGAATAGGTAAACTCCAAAGGTGCAGCTGCAGAGTTCTTGATGGAATAGTAGAAGGTACATGGGAGATGAGGGTACAGATGATGAGCTTATATTTGTTTTCGTATGTGGGGGTGCGCATGTGTGTGTGGTTGTATAATAAAAAAACACACAAGCCTCAAACACACAGGATTAACGAAGAAGTGATAGTGGATGGTAGTTCCTGAGCCATGGATGCTGTTTTTATTGTGCAGAGCCACATCGAAGCACAGGAATTAACTTAGTCAGCTGACTTCCGGTTGAGGCAGCTCCATGTGGTTCAGCGCCACACCTGAACCATTTCATTTATGATATGGCTCTTATAAAATTATGCAATACAGCCTCGTACAGGCTGTTGTGTATATATTAGACAACAATCAACCATTCAGGCATGCCAAAGAAATCTCAAACCAACAAGTTCGGACAGCACACGAGGGCCTCTGAAGCGCAAGCCAGCTCAGCTAGTCTAGCTTGCTCAAATGCAACAATGACGACTGAAGCGGGCAACCAGAATGTCATTATGGAGGAATTACAGTCAATGAGGCAAGAACTGTTGAAGAAAATGGACGAAAAGGCTATAGAAATCCAAATGGAGTTGTGCAATACCACGGATAAACTCAATAAAAAACTGGACAAACTTGAGAGTCACACGTCTGAGCTGGAGAACAGAGTGACCGCTAATGCTGACTCTATTGCAACTATGGAGAGTCTGACTTGTCTCGGATGAAAAAAGAACTTTCCCTCCTCAGAGCCCGGTGTGAGGATCTGGAGGCTAGATCACGGTGTTGCAACATCTGCATCACCGGAGTAAAAGAGGGGCGAGAGCAAGGGAAACATCCAGGAGCCCTTGGACTGGACAAGTTGCCCACTCTGGATATAGTGCATCCGACCCTCCGTACAAAGCCAGTACAAGATTATTTGCCAACCTGGGCTTTAATGTCACTACTTCACAGAAAAAGAATTACTTCTCAAAAAGGCAGCAGAGACTAGGTGATAACAACCGCTGATGGTGACAGTATCCGCGTCCTGCCGGACTTCACCCAAGCTGTGAGTAAGCAACGCTGCGCTTTTACCGAAGTAAGGAAACTGCTTCGCAGCTGCGTCGGAGTCTGCTACGGCCTCAGATACCCAGCGATGTTAAGGATTACTACGACGGATCGACAAGAAATGACCTTCAAGGATCCAAAGCGTGCGAAGGAGTTTATTCTGAAGGAGTTTCTGAGCACTGAAGTGTCCCACTGATCATGACTTTTTGCAAGACAGCATGTGCTGGAATTATTAGGACTGGACAGCGCCGTTGCAGAATAATAACGAACATTAGTGCTGAACAACTGGATCTTACAGGTAATGCATGCGTATATTGAGCATTTTGAGACATACCATAATGTCTAATAACTTCTAATTTTAAGTTTTGGCTTTTTTGATACTTGCATTTTTTTTAATGGAGTCTTGTGATACTATATTGGGAATATGTGTTATTATTGCTGTAGAAATTGCAATTACCATTTATAATTGGGTTCTGGTGTGGGCTAACATGGTAAGCATTTATTGGTTCGGATAGTGAGGAGATACACTATGAAAACTGGAAGTATAGCGGTCTCCTTTTGAGGCTATTTTTTTTTCTTCTTTTGTCATTCTATTATAGGTGCTTTGTTAATTTTGTGTTAATTTTCTCCCTCTCCCTCTCCCCTGCTCCCTGCCCTTTTTTCCTCTTCTCTATTCCCCTCATGGGCTATATGTTGGATGCTGCTTTTGCTGAGTCCTGTCTATGACCTCTGCAAATAACAAGACACTAACCAACACCACTTCGGTCTGCTGGAATGTTAGGGGATTAAACCATCCGGTCAAATGCAATAAAGTATTCTCTCATCTACATAAATTGCAAAGTCGCATCGTTTATTTACAAGAAACCAATTTGCTAAATAAAGATCAGTGTAGACTCCGCAGAGGTGGCTTTACACAATATTTTCACTCGGATTTCAACAGTAAGAGCAGAGGAGCAGTTATCTTAACACATAAAGATGTACAATATGAAGAGTCTAAAACAATTAGGGAAAAAAATGGCAGGTATGTCATCACAAAAGGCAAATTATTTAATAGGCCTGGTGTTCTTGCTAATGTTTACGCCCCTAACTGGGATAATGTGGATTTTTTAGCGATCTTTTTTCCCTCTTACCGGATCTTGAGTTGCACAACTTAATACTAGGTGGGGACCTGAATTGCACTGTGAACCCAACACTGGATCATTCCAGCCCAAAAGTTGCCATGATTAGTAACTCAGCCCGTTGTATTAATACATTTATTGAAACATATGAAATGGTGGACCCCTGGAGATTCAAATATCCATCATCCAAACAGTTCTCTTTTTTTCTCCCAAGTACACCAAACCTACTCAAGGATTGGCTACTTTCTGATTGATGCCCATGGTTACCCAAGTAGACTATGGCAGCATTGTAATATCAGACCATTCCCCAGTTGCTCTGCGTTGGGCTTTCTTGAAGACAAATCTCCCACCTTTTCGTGGCGGCTTAATCCTAGACTGCTGTCTGAACAAAGGTTTGTTGACTTTATCAATGCAAAAATAGATATTTTTATTGAGTTGAATGAGTTGTCTGGGATGCTACACTTTGGGAAAGTCTAAAAGCATATCCGAGAGGTCAAGTGATATCTTACATTGCTGGTGAAAATAAAAGGAGGGCTAAACGGTCTTCAGAGCTTATTGAACAAATTGAAACCGTAGATCATCTACATTCAGCTTCACCTTCCAATGATTTATACAGAGAAATAATACTACTTCAAATAGAATTTGAGTCAATGCACCTGGAATGTTAGGGGATTTCAGGTGCATTGAATCCCCCTAACCCTAACCCCCTCGGTTTTGTCAGACCTCTGCTAGGAATCTTAGTTTTACTTTTGATAGTTGTTTAAAGCTAGATAAACAAGTTAGCTCTGTCGTTAAATCACGTTTTTATCACCTGCGGATTTTAGCAAAAGTTACATTTGTGTTATTGTCGTTCTTGTACAGCACTTTGGTGCAGTTTCACACCTGTTTTAAAGTGCTATATAAATAAATTTGACATTGACATTGAACCTCTGGTAATCATGATAAGGGACTCCGTTAATTTAACTGGTGTGCAGAAAGGTGGGCACGTAAACAAATTGTCCCTTTACGCTGATGACCTCATCCTTTTCCTGTCTAAACCCAGTATCACAATATCTATTGCTAAACCTAATTTGGGCAGGTTTCTGGTTATAGATTGAATCTATCAAAAAGTGTTATATTCCCAATCAACAAAAAGGCGCGTCAAATGACCTTCCATAGTCTCCCCTTTATAGTCAGTAAAGATAGTTTTGATTATTTGGCCGTCTGCGTAGCATATGACTACAGTTGCTTATTTAACAAAAATTTCACTAAGGCACTGAATAAGGATAAATCAGACATGGAGAAGTGGTCAAAACTCCCTATAGGAAGAATAAACTCAGTCAAGATGACAATCATGACAAGGTTTTTATATCTGTTTCAGACCATACCAGTCTTTATTCCTAAGAAATTCTTCAAAGAACTAAACAAACATATATCTGTGTTCATCTGGAATAAAAACATTCCGAGAATTAGAAAGGAATATCTAGAGAGACAGAAAGAGGAGGGTGGACTATCCCTACCTAATTTCCTTTACTATTACTGGGCAGCCAATGTCCATAAGTTTTTGTACTGGTTAATGATCAGATGATCAGCCCATGAGATGCTGAATCTCCAGAATGGGTCCACCTGGAACAACATTCTAGCAATCCAGTTTTGCTTAGCTCATTAATATGTAGCCCTTTACCATTGAGTAAATGTCACAGGACAAATAATCCAGTTGTCGGGGGCTAAAGATATGGTTCCAATTTAGGACTCATTTTCAATGTAGAAATGCACTAACTGCATCTCTTGTGAACTGGACATTGCATCGCACCCCATCCTCAATAGATCCATCCTTTCAGGTATGAGAGCGGCATAACTTGCATAAAGGACCTTTTTGAAAGAGGCCAATTTATTTCTTTTGAACAGCTAAAAAGGGACTTCGGTGTCCCTCAGGCTGACTTCTTCAGGTATCTCCAAGTACGTAGTTATGTGAAAGCTAATTTCTCATTAACGCTGCCTCGAATAACGTGGATTGATGAATGTTTGGATATGAATCCGACTGATACTGGCTTAGTATCAGTTATATATGGCAAAATTCAGAACGCTGCATCCCCATCACTTAGACATCTGAAAGAATCATGGGAAGAAGAGTTAGGGGAACTATTTACTGATGCAGCCTGGAAGACTGTAATCTCAAGAATCCACTCTTCTTCAATTTGCATTAGACATAGCTACAGTTTAAGGTTCTGCACAGATTGTACTTGTCCCCCAATAAATTATCTAGAATGTATCCTAGCATAGACTCATCTTGTGTTAGGTGTGGGCACAGCCCTGCTGATCTCATATGTCATATGTTCTGGCTTTGCCCCAGGCTCCTCCCCTTTTGGGAGTCAATCCAAAAGGGGAGGACGATTATATTTATATGTAAGGGGAATATTGATCGAAGTGCTCTAACTGCCGTATTTGGGGTTGTCCCTCCAACTACACCAATAACAAAGCAGCAGGCCAATGCCACAGCATTTGTTACACTACTTGCAAGACGCCTAATATTATTCAATTGGAGGAGAGGGATAAAGCCTCCGTCTCATAAGCAATGGATGGAAGATGTTATGTTCCATCTGAAGCTTGAGCATCTGAAACATACAGTTAATGACTCAATTCAACAATACAATACCACCTGGCAGCCATTTCTTTTGTATTTTGAGACAGACTTCTCCTGAGTATATAGCCCTCCCACGTGCCCTCCTCTCCTCCTGTCCTCCCTTTTTACTAAATATGTGATTTTAGTACCTGTTGTCATTTTTTTGTTTGTTTCATTGTTGTTCTTACATGTTTAAAACAAATAAAAAGATTTGAATAATAATAATTAACTTAGTCAGCTACGTGAGATTGAAACTACAAAAACAAACAGATGCATCATGGGTAATGTAGTGTCAAGCAGACAGACTTTTAATAATAAGTTTCAACAAGCTGAATGGAGGATGTGTGATGGCATCATGTCATTACACATCAAGCAGAAAAATACATGTAACTTTTTCCCACAATGAAGAAAAATACGCTAACTCTGGTCCCTCTAACTCAGGGCTGTCAAATTCCAGTCCTCGAGGGCCGGTGTCCTGCAACTTTTAGATGTGCCTCTGAATTATTCTATTCAGGTGCCCACACCTGAATAGAATAATTAGGTCATTAGCAGGACTCTGGGGAACTTATCTACACAACAAGGAGGTAATTAAGCCATTTCATTCCAGTGGTTTGTACCTGTGGCACATCTAAAAACTGCAGGACACCGGCCCTTGAGGACTGGAGTTTGACACCTGTGCTCTAACTGAACATAAACAATAAAATTAAATGATTCCACCTAAGTTATGAGCTATTTCTATGTGATAGCTATATAATGTCAGATACAATAGGGTTGGGCCAAAGGGGGATGGGTCCTACAGTGCAAAAAGGCCTTTACAGGTGTCCAACTCATTTATTCCCCATAAGATAACCCACTACTACAAGCCATTCTGGCTCATTCACAATTCAGAATATGCCTCACCACTAGTAGATTGTATTTCTAAAGATCCTTGCAAGCCCACAAACAAAATAGACCACAGAGAACTCTAACAGCTTGGGTATTTTTGGCTTCTGCTGTCGAACTCCCACGCCGAAAGCACTATGCTCACAACATAACTTTGCTTTGATTAGCATGGTAGCCTTGTGCCCAATCACGTGACAATATGGGACCATCCCTCCAGTTAAAAATTCATAAATATAACTGACCCCAGATGCTGACAAGCAGCATCTGGCTGAAAATTAAAGACATTATATAATAAAAAAATATTATTATGGGTCTGTTCTGTAGATTTGGTTGCATAGTACTGTTGATTTGTAAATGGTAAAAAATAAAAGTTTGATTAAAACAGGCAAAAGTAAGAATGTGTGCTTTGTAACAGAACTAACATAAAATGAAAGAAGTATAAGGCTTCTCATCCATAAAACATTAAATGCAAAATGATTTATCATGCAAAACATTCTTATTTGCCTAGTTACATTAAAATAACACCCACTCCCGCTCTTAGATCCACAACAAACACAGGTTGCAAATGATAATAAATTGTCAGCCATTTGAGAGTCGAAAGAGCTGGCTCTCTGAAAAGAGCAAAAATTCCCATCACTAATTTAATGCTAGTTTTGTAAATGATCAGGTTATCAGGATTATACCTTCAAATGTCCCCCGAAGGTGTCAAAGTCAAAGAATTTACAAGCCTCATGGCCATAGCAGGTGGGCTCAGTCTCGCCACGAAGTAGGATGTTACGTGTCAGCAGGCCAACCTCTGCTCTCATATCCACCCCATCAACTTCTTCACCGATGTGGATAAACTTGGCTCTTCCTGGACCAACAACAAAACAAAAATACAAGTAAACTATCTCATCTTAAGGGCTACAGGGTAAATCTTTTAGAAACTGAACACCTATTATACAGCTGAGGTAAAAATATAGCACCTTGCAAAAGTATTCACACCCACTCAACCTTTTGAAGTTACAGCTATTCAATAAAGTTCATTTACATCACACTAATTCCCAACAAATGTTATCTCAAAAACATTTGTTGATAACATTTTTATTTTATTTTTTTTAAATAAATCATTTTAGTTCAATCACATGCATTTCAAACACATATCAACTGTATTAACAGAAATCCAGTCATATAGTCTAGTGGTTGGTGACTACGTACTTGTGGCACTAAGGGTATGTGATGGGTCAGTATACCAGTTATTAAGGTGCACCCTGAGCCCCGTACTCTCCCAGTAGTGTACACCCATCCCAGTCTTATGTTACGCTAGTTTCAACCCCTCTCCCGCTCTTAGATCTAAATCACAAACCACAAGGCTCCAATTGGATCTGTCTCTCCTTTTAAATGACTGGATAAATAGAACATAGAAATGAAACTGGCGAAACAAAAGAACTTCACTCTGCTTGGAAATTTATGACAGCTTTAATCCATAGTAGTCTGTGATCATGAAGCTTGCAATTTTACCTGCTGGCAATCCCTTTCATACATGTTTACTTGGTGCCTCTAAAAACCACTGTAATGTACACTCACCAGCCATTTTATTTGGTACACCTGTCCAACTGCTCATTAACGCAAATGTGAAATCAGCCAATTACATGAGAGCAACTCATTGCATTTAGGCACATAGACATGGCCAAAATGATCTGCTGCAGTTCAAACCGAGCATCAGAATGGGGAAGAAAGGTGGTTTAAGTGGCATGGTTGTTGGTGCCAGACGGGTTGGTCTGAGTAGTTCAGAAACTGCTGATCTACTGAGATTTTCAGGCACAACAGAGAATGGTTTACAGAGAATGGTCCAAAAAAGAGAAAATATGATAGAGCACCTTTGGGATGTGGTGGAAAGGGAGATTCATATTATGGATGTGCAGTCAACAAATTTGCAGCAACTGTGTGATGCTATCATGTCAGTATGTTTCCAGTACCTTGTTGAATCTATGCCATGAAGGATCAGCGGAGTTCCAAAGGCTAACGGATGTCTAACCTGATACTAGCGAGATGTACCTAATAAAGTGGCTGATGAGTGTGAAGACACCTGTGTCTGGAAGGTCCGTTCACTGCATTCAGCTTTCCTGACTACCATAGGATAAATATTTTTGGGGATTTACAGTTTTATACCTCTCTCACTGTTCTTGTAGTTTAGTCTTTCATGTTGGGAAGCTGGGGTTTGGGTTCTGTGTGGGGTTTTCCGTTTCTACAGTCATCCACCAGAAGGGAGCCAGGGAGTTGCTGTTCTCTGGAGGGTGGATCTGCTGAGTACTCACATGCACTTGCATATCATCTGATTCATCAGCCGGTTGCCAGTCCTCCAGTGCCTGAGTGTTTGCCTTCAATGACATGCAGTGCCTTCCAGCAGTTTCTGAGTTCGCTGTGGTTTTTAATGACTTGAGACTTACCTCTTCTGAGGCCTCATGTATAAAGTTTGTGTATGCACAAAAAATGTGTGGCGCCATGTTACGCACAAGTCGGCATATATAAAAATGGAATGTGGTATAAAAGTTTGCGTAAATATAAACTTTTTACCTGCTGTAAAAATGTGTGGCAGCCACATTTTCACAGCAGCTTTGTCCACAACAAAGCTTGTCCACAGCAAGGTTTGTTATGAACAATAAGAAACTAGAAGGTGCCAAAACTCACCTACATACACTGACACCTGACATCATTCAGTTATTTAGACAAAGAAGCACCAAGATTTTTCATGATTTTAATATTTTATTGTTTAAATGTAAACGATGAAACTGAACCCCCCTCTCTGTTCCTTGTTGTCACCTCACCCAAACCCTGGATCTCTTTCACCATCCCTGGTGGACTCAGAAAGAGCCACGCTCAATTTACATTCAACCTTTATGTTCTCTTTGCTCATCTTCTACGTACTCTGCTTTCAGTGTTCCTGTTATTCCCCTGCCTCCAGTAAGCCGGACAAATATGCATTGATTCATTGAGTGTTCAATAAACTGTTTTTTGTTGTTTTGTTTTTCTAATTGCCTCCTGAGAGCGTTATGCATGTGGGCCAAAAATATTGCAAAAGCCATGACACTTTGTGGTTGGGGGCCCAAAAACAGTATCATGCTGTGGAGCTGCTTATAGGCAGCACGACCCTCATGTATAAACTGTGCATACGTACAAAAAATGTATGACACCATATTATGCACAGAAGTCGGCATGTATAAAAATAAACGTGGCGTGAAAATTTGCTTAAATATATGCAAACTTTATACATGCCATGAAAATGTGCAGCAGCCATGCAAGATTTTTTGAGGACAATAAAAACTAGAAGGTGATAAAACTCACCTAGAAACACTGAAACCTGACTTCATTAGGTACTATTTAGACCAAGAAGCATCGAACTTGGTATTTGTTCACTGTTTTAATTTTTATTGTTTAAATGTAAACGATGAAACTGAACTACATTTATTCTCAGACAGTAACATAATCTACACAAAATAAATAAAATAAAAATAAAAGGATGTAAAATCCTCACTCAAATGTAAATAGTAAATTTACTCCCTTTTTGTCACATAAAGATGTAACGCATTGGTGTGTGCACCCAAGCGCATGAAATACATGTTATTTCATTAATGTTAATTTCATTCTCCCTAAAAAAGCAAATTAACTCCAAACAGGTCAGGTTTGATTATTTTTAAGGTGATGATGGTATGTATACAATCACACATATAAGCAGCTGCGCAAAGGTGTGCCGCGTAATTGTGAAACGTTTTGGCTCTGACGGAGAACATCGTCAATATAAGAGGGAGGGAGCATTTGTTCAGAAACCACATAGATCTGCTGGGAAATGTTGATGGTTTATTAGCTTTTAGATTGCTCAGACTGATCATCCAGAGCTCTGTGCAGAACATAAATAAGGAGCTGTTCGTTAACGGTGCTGCTGGATCTGCAGACAGGTCAGACAGTCATCCTTCAGTCGAGCCATGTCAACTTTCTGAAGTAATTTGTACACTTACAAATCTAGTGCTACCAGTTCTGATACTAAAGACTTCCTAAACAATTTAAATGTACCTGTTCTGGATGAATCCACCAGGGTAGACTTGGATTCTGATTTTACAATTGAAGAAATCAAATCTGCAATTAGTTCATTCTCTTCTGGTAAAGCTTGTGGTCCAGATGGGTTGGGAATAGAATTCTATAAAAGTCATTTGGATCTGGTTGCCCCTCTTCTTCTGCATATGATAAACTCTTCAGTGAGGGAGGGAGTATTTCCTCAGAGTTTGTATGATGCTAATATCTGTCTTCTCCTGAAAAAAGGCAGGGATTGCTCCATGTTGCCTCATAATGTCCTTTAAAGTTTACTAAACAGCCACCAAAAAATAGTTGCCAACGTATTAGCTACTCGTTTAAATAAACACATAGCTCGGCTGATCCATCCTGGCCAGACTGGCTTCATCCCTAACAGATATTCTTTTTCAAACACTTGTCAACTCCTACATATTTTTTACCGGACCAACCCTCCTGCCTCTGTGGTTATTTCATTAGATGCTCAACAGGCATTCGATCAAATTGAGTGGGACTATTTGGTTTTGGTTCTCCAAAAATTTGGCTTTGGTGATAAATTTATGACATTACTAAAAATTCTCTATGCTCACCCCAAATCCTCAGTTCTAACTAATCAGGACAGGTCCGCTTCATTATCATTACATCGCAGAACCAGACAGGGGTGTTGTCTCTCATCGTTGCTATTTGCACTGGCCATGGAACCCATTGCTATTCCATCAGGACCCATCCGTTGATCACTGGCATTTCGGACTATGCTACTATGCTACATGATTTCTCTATTTAGAATAAACTTCCACATTCACCACTCTCTAAAGGACTGTCTGTCTTTAAAGGACTGTGTCTTTAAATCCTGGCTGAATGCTTTGATGTTCAAACAAGCATTCACACTCGGATCTCTTTATTTTCTTTTCATTTTCTATTTGAAATTTTTTCTTTATGATTTATTATTTTTATTTTTTGTAAGATGACCTTATGTGCCGTGAAAGCACCTTTAAAAAAATATGTATATATTAATTATTATTATTATTAAAAATATTTATACTGCTACAAGCAAGGACTGTTGCCATGGTTATTGCTTCAGGTGGTGGCAGCCTTCTGGGTATTTATACTAATTTACATACGTATTTATGAGTGATGACAGGGCGGACTGGTAGCTGTGCTTTATTTCCTGCAAATTGGGATTTATAAAGGAAAGGTGTGTGCGTGCGCATGGCTTTACATATCTGAATTTTATTGTGCGCCAATTTGTCTGTACACCAATTTTTAGTGTGAAAGCTTCACACCCTTTTAGGCCTGGAAGGCTTGCAATTTGCAGAAGATATCAATGTAATAAAATATCGGAAAATCCTGGAGGATAATTTGCTTCTATCTACAGGAGCACTACAGCTTCAGAATATACTAATTTTCAGGAAGACAGCGACTGGAAGAATCCAGCTAAAGCTACACAGAACTGGCCTCAAGACATAAGGGTGGATATTACGGAGGACTCCAGACCTCAATCTGATAAAGCCAGGGTGTCAAACTCTAGGCAGGCCTCCATGGCCACTTCTCTTGCAACTTTTAGATATTCCACTGGTCCAAAATACCTAGGATAGTTAGGCCTGGAGTTTTATCTGCTCAGTTAGTGGTCATGGCAACCAGAAACCAATGAGTTTTGCCCACGATTCTTTTTTCATATCTTTCTATTTTGGTCTTTTTTTAATATCACCTTGTATTAAAATACCACATGACACCATCATGTCTGAGGAGAGCTGGAGAAGACCCTCTCTTGATTATATCCTGATGATACAGGGGTTATATAGGTTAACCCAGACTCAGGAATGAGTCAAGGTTCCTAAAACCTGTACAAGATCCACTGATTTTAGTGGTGCAGTAGGTGTATAATAATGAATGAAACATGCTACTTTAGTGGCTTTATTGTCAATATTACATTTAACCTGGAAGTAGATCACTGATATTGTCTCCAAGTGTATTTTGGGTACAAGTCATCACCAGCCGTCCACCATCATCATCATCATCAGTCACTTGGCAACAGATTGGAAACTAGGTGGAGCATTTTTACAGACTAAGTTAACAGAAGTGGCGCTTCATATCTGCATAAAAGTGGAACGGCAAAGTGAAAAGAAAAGAAAAAAAAGAGAGCAAGTGCAATCTGGGGCCAGTTAGCTTTATTGCTAATTAGTCCTGCTAGCTAATTCTGCCTATTAAACACTATGGGCAGAATAGCATGTGGTGATTTTTGCCTGTTTCTCTCGTTCCACTATAAACAAAGTGACTGTGGATTTTGATTGTTCAACAATGACTGAAATGTAAACCAAACCTTTTTTTATTTGTTTTCTTTTCTTTGATTTTAATAACATAGTGTAATATTATTTAAATAATTAAAATATATTTATATGCTATTAATATTTTAATGACTTCTAGATAGTATATTTAATATAATTAGTAATAACTATTTCAATTTTTATGTTGGATATGTGCACATGGATTTTTATTGAATTATTGAATGATGGCCCTGTGTCCTATGCAGGCCAGGTTTGAAACTGATGGCGAGCTGCAGAAAAAGGCCCAGAACAAAGACTAAGGATCGTCTTTCAATCTGGAGGAATTCACTTGCTCGGTCCGGGCTGGTAGTAGGCTCCTGCAGCCAGTTGAACTCTATTTTTAACCCGTAGTTTTGGACTGCTGCAAATCTTTTATATGACTCATTCAGACATACAAAAGCAACAGCCTGACAGCCTGACCTCTTAACTTTAACCTTCCAGGACTACATTCATTGGGGACTGAGTTGAACAATAGAATCTTGGGTATTGAAGAAATTGTAAATAAGTAATTTGCACAAAGAGAATAATGCACTTGATCGTTTCTCTCTGTTATTGTTTAATATTTAACTGTAAATATTTATCAAATTGAATGGCCATTAAGGTTTGGAATAGTTAAATTTATTTGGTGGTTGTTGCACAAAATCAAAATACAGTACATGGTGCATATCAATCATGTTGACATAGTTGATATGCACCATGTTGCATGTGTCTGTGAATTCTGTCTGAATTCACAGACAGAATTCAGTCTGTGAATCTGTTTACTCTTATATACCCCTTTTTATGGAGACGTATTTACACATTTACATCAGATACTGAATGCGATTTGAGTGTTAGTGATCTCTAGTATAAATGACGTCTAAGTAGACATGCGTCGAGGGCGCGTCGCCGCGATTTTCACGTGTCTAGCACTGTGCAATTGAAGAGTTTTGAGCATTGTGATAATTCGACCTGGGTCAAGCAAGTCCAACACTTCCAACTTTTGCCACTGGATGAGGAGCGTCAACCAATCAGAGAGACTCCGCTATGTGACGTAGTGGACTATAGTTGGTATCCTGCCAGAAGATGCTGGCATCAATGCAGGTTAGCAGGTCGTCAAGCTGGGCTCGGGTGAGACTAATGGTGACCTCCGAGTGTCCAGCTAACTTGTGAAACTCACGAAACTTACAACATCTCTGAATTATCTGGTAATTTCAAACATGCACCCTACGGCGACAATTTGTTGATTTCAGTTAATAAAACCTAGACACTCTCAATATTTCATTCACCATTCTTCAAGGTAACTGGGAGAGAAAAAAAGGCAAATGGCTCCAAGGCACGAAGTGCCATTATCAGCTGTCACCGTTGCTTGTTCAATAGAAACTAAACGCAAAGTATTCAGCAAAGACATCTGAGCCTCCATTGCAACTGGAGGAACTTTCACTACATACTATTTTGGTGACACTCTCAATTTCATCCGCCATAGTACAAAGATACCCGCTACAGAAAACAATTAGCCTAATGTTTTTGTTGTTCTTTTGGTTTGTTTTGCTTCATGTCCATTTGATGGAAAAAATGACAGTTGCTCTCCAAAGCTGTTGCGGGGCATGTGTATGTTATAAAATTATGTTATCATGAGCTTTATTATTTGGCTATGAAAGGCCCGGTCATTAGCCGTGGCCCGACTCGAACTTGTTCTGCTAGAGATTGAGGGGATTAGAGAATGACAGAGAAACAAAGGTATTGTAATTAAGTCAAGCCATACTGTAGTAATTGTAGCATACTTTGCACAATTTACTGATTGATTTTAACTTGATGTAAAAATTGATGATCTTTACAACATAAATTACCTTTAGTTTTGGCACATAATTAAACAAATGCCCAGTTTATATCATACAACATTTTAAACAAGTACTTATTTACATCATAAATATACCATTTGTTTTTATGCAGGGGGCTGCTAATAATGAGATACATTTCATTAGTGTTGTAGTCAAGATCACCTAACCCGAGACCGAGTCAAGACCAAGACCAGCGCCCCGTGCTACATGACACAATAAAATGTGAAATATGATCAAAATTGCTTCTTAAATTGATCTCAAAGATTCATATTTCCATAAAGATACCTACATATTAAATGCTTAGAGCTGAAATAAATTTAACCAATGTCATTGTGAATTCAAACTCATCTTCATTCTACTTTGCTTCCATCTCTGCCTCAATCTGCGGATGACTCTTGCTATCCCTAAAAAGATAACGCCCTGGGGCATGCCGTGGTGGCGCAGGGGGTTAGCACGCCCCACGTTTGGAGGCCTTAGTCCTCGACGCGGACGTCGTGGGTTCGACTCCCGGTCCCGACGACCTTTACCGCATGTCTTCCCCCCTCTCCTCACCCTCCTTCCTGTCTGCCTACTGTGGAAAAAATACAAGCCACTAGCGCCGCAAAAAACTCTTCGGAGAAAAAAAAAAAAGATAACGCCCTGGTCAGTTGCCCATATTGCCCATGTCGAAACCACCACTGTCTGCATCATTAAATGCAGACATTAGGGCAATTAAGGCAATGCCCTAATGGACCTTACCAAGCTCCGCCCACAATCGACCCACGTGACCGCAAGTCTCACAAACAAAGCCATTGTTTCTATGTAAACATGGCTCGATTAGTGCATCATTTCTACCGGATTTTCACAATATATCAGATACTACAATGGACAGAGGAACTAACAAGTACATGTCATCATCTGGGAGGAGGTTACTGGTTTCTCAGTCACAAGCTGGTTGCAAACCTGAGGCCAGCAAGTGTCAGTCAGTTATGGTAGATCTGAAATTTGGTTTGATGACATCAATATGAGAAGCTACAGACTGATAGGAGGAACCAAAGAGCTCTGTAAAGGTAAAGGCAAATCTTCTGAAGTTGGGATATAATTAATTTAATTTCACATAATTACCACGGTAGAAGCCATTTGTTTGTTAAAATTTTATGAAATATATTTGTTCTATTTGATGTTAGTTGTGAGTGACGTATACTCACAAACGAACGAGGTAATTAGTCCAAAGTTTAGAAACTACAGCGACTGTGTAGCAGACAGGCTTCAAGGTGTAGAAGTTGTATCAGTACTGCCATTATGCTGTACTTAGCTAGCGGGAAGCGTGTTTTTGTGAGGCGGCCACGCACATGACCACGTAGAATGGACATCAGCCAATGAAACGTGGCCCCTCTGGTAAGGTCCATGGTAAACAACACTCAATTCTGAGTGTTGTTTACCGTTACGGTAAACAACCTAAGCTCCTTGCTGGTTGACCAGGGAGCAACAAGCAAGAAGTAACCAAGCCCAAGGCGCACATCCTGACCCATTTTTTCTATGTAATCATGACTCAATCTTGCTGTCTTTCCTGCTGCATGAAGCCAGGCAGCGCAGAGCTGTAACATCTACCACCATGACAGGTGACGAAAACAAAGAGCAATGAGCATGCTCTTACATTCTTCTGTTTTATTTATTCTTTAGTTAAATAAATATCAATGAATATAATTAAAATAATGATAGCTACTGCAGTGTACCAGAGCCTTACAAGAACAAAGAACGACTCTCAGTGAGGCTCCAGTCTTATAGTATATAGTAAAGAGCTGTTCAGAAGAATCAAATCTTTCATGAATGTTACACCACTATATTGCTGGTCACAGCGGTGTTCCATATATGTAACACGCTAGTCAACACAGTAATTCACAATAATTCAATGCAGTGAGTGACAGACTTTTTTCTTAGCAAGTGCAATTTGTCCCTGCACAGCTAGCTCTGCTAACATCACGTCCACAGAGTTTAGCTTTCTTTGGGTTACTTTTCTAAGTGATGATAAAAATTGTGTTGGAATGCCGTGTGTGAAAGGAGGAGGTGATGTGTGACAGGGTAACAGAAACACGTAATTAGTAAGTCACGTTATTGCATGCTGGCAATTTAGCGATATTTTTACAGTTGTGATCTTGACTGGTCTTGAAATAAAATCCCAACTCGAGTGCTAGAACACTACATTTCATAAGCTCTGTTATGATTTATCTTGTCTTTTGATTGCCGTTAACCTGCCTTCGCACAGATAGTTGAACAAGAAATTGTCTCCTCAAAACAAAAGCATAAGAACTCAAACAGGAAGTTAACAGTAGTTAAATCTAATGAAAGATGATGTAGGTCCTATTAATATTGAGTCATTTGCACATTATAGTCAACACTGTATTCACATACTTCCCAGATACTGCAACATATTCTTATATTCAGTCTATTTTTTAGAAAGATTTTATTGGCTCTAGTGGCCTTTATTTAAGAGTGGTTAGACAGGAAAGTAGGTCATGAGAGAGGGGGAAGACATACAGCAATGGTTATCAGACCGGAAATCAAATCTGTGATGTCCGTGTCGAGGACTAAGGCCTCCTTGCATGTGTGGTGCTTTACCCCTGTGCTACCACAGCACCCCAACAACTTATGTTCAATCTTGAGCTGTTGTCTTGTTTGTTCTGTCTAAATATCAATAAGATGTGGGACAAAAAAAGAGTTAACACGACTTTGACAAGTGTGATCATATTTTTGTATTACTTCAGAATGGTTTGAAAATGCTTCGTATATTTTCTGTTAGTTACCAAATCAATCTATCTGTTATCGTTTCCGATTGTAGCAGCAGATTTTTTAATTATCAGTGCATCATTTCCTCATAATCCTCAGTGAAAATAGGTTGTTCACTTGGTGTGAGGTATGGTGTACGCAATTTATCTAGCGTAGCATTAGTTAATCTGTGATTGATCCCATTGTTGTTGAATTGTTCCTCAATGTATCACCTGTACCTATGCTTATAATAAATTTTTATAATTTGGTTATCTACTGCCATTATTGATTGAAGTAGCAAATAACTATTTCTTTGTAAAAATACCATGGACTATAGGGGCATGGAATTATGCTTATTTTATTTCAGATATCTGGACTATATTTGGAGTTTATACTCAACTTTATACTCAACTCAACTTTTTTATATAAATTTTTTAATTTGCATCTACATTGGAAAAACGTGAAAAAAATTGGAAATCACAGTTTACAGTCTTTTTATAAAATCAATTTATGTAACGTGACATGTAAATGCAACATCTTTATGGGGTAAGCACTGTTCTGAAAACTTCCAAGTTGGTGGAGATGCTAAGAGACAATGCCAGGTGTGGGGGGAGAGGGGTGGAGTATGGAGTAAAGCAGTGTTTCCCAAACCTGGTCCTCAAGGCACACTGCCCTACAAGTTTTAGATCTTTTCCTGTTTTACTATGAATGATTCAGCTGATTGCAGTTTAGCAAACACCTGTCAATTGAAATCATCTGGGCTGAATCAAGGAAACACCTAAAACATGTGTGCAGTGTGCCTTGAGGACCAGGGTTGGGAAACGCTGGAGCTTGCTGGGAAGGGCTTGAACCCCATTGATGACTGCTTACAGTTCTAGTTTTTCTTATTTTTGATGTGAGAAAAGGGTAAATACTATCAAATTTTTGTGTTGCATGTGTTCATTTGTTATTATGGATGAAAAGTGTTCTTTAAAAATAGCTGATCTGCACTTTGCCAACATCTCAATAAATATATTTCTAAAAGAAAATTGTATATGAATGTTTATATGAAGCATTTCAAACTTAATATAGCATTTCCTATTTAAAAAAAAATTGGTCAACACGACTATATTTAAGTCAAATTCCAACTCAAGAGTAGCATAATCTTTTTTCAAAAGTCCTTGAAAGCTATTCCAGAATAAATCTCTTTTTTTGTTTTAAGGAGGGATGCACATAAAGTTACAAATTGCCATATTGAACCAATAACAATATCAGACCACAGTCCAGTTGTTATGACAATAAATTTAGAGAACAATAAACAACCTAAACAGTGGAGAATGAATGTTTCACTTTCACTAAATTACCCAGAAATAGTTCAAAGAATTAAAAAAGACTGGACTGAGTATATGGAACATAATGACAATGGGGAAGTATCAGTGTCAACTTTGGGAAGCTGGAAAAGCTGTGCTGAGGGGGAAGTTAATCTCTTTGTCATCCCAAACCAAAAGAGAACGCGATAAAAAACAAGTAGAGTTAGAAAATCGCATACGACAATTGGAGGAGGAACATAAAAAGAACTTTAAAATTTCTTGACGAATACAGACAAACACTGGATATCTTGTTGACGCACAAAGCAGAGGGGGCTTTACGGTTTGCTAATCAAAAGTATTATGAATCATGAATAGGGCCAGCAGGCTACTAGCATTTCAGTTGCGCAAGAAACAGGCAGATCGCACAGTGGAAAAGATAATGAATCCTTTTACAAAGAAAATGCTGTCCCATCCTAAAGACATTGCAGAAGCTTTCTCAGCTTACCATGAGACACTTTATGATTCAGAGGAAATAGACAGTAAAATAGAGAAGATTAAGAATGTATTGGGTGAAACTAAGTTACCAAAATTAACTGAAAATGATGCCAAGGCAATGAGAGATCCAATCACAAAACAGGAAATTGAGGAGGTCATACAAAATTTAAAGAAAAGTAAAGTGCCAGGAGTTGATGGATTCCCTGTGGAATTTTATAAGCATATTAAAGCTGAGGTCACGCCCCTATTACAAAGAGTATTTAATTACGACCTCACAAATAAGGACCCCCCAAAGTCTTGGTTAGAAGCAATAATATCTATAATTCCCAAAGAGGGCAAAGACCCCATAAATTGCTCGTCCTACAGACCAATAAGTTTGCTCTGCTGTAATTTGAAAATTTTAACTACAATACTGGCAAACCGAATTCAAAAATGTATCCACACAATAACTGAACCAGACCAAACAGGATTTATAATGGAACATTTAGAGATAAATAATATTAGGAGAACCTTAAATGTGATCTCTGTGGCGAGACAAAAACAGGATCCTTCAATGCTTCTCAGCCTTGACGCTGAGAAGGCATTTGATAGGGTGGACTGGCAGTATCTGAAACACACACTGGCAAAAATGGGATTTCATAGAGACTTTATCAAATGGATTGATGTGCTGCATTCTCTTTCGCCTCTATTATTTGCTATCAGTATCGAGCCCCTGGCAGAAAGAATACGGACAGACCCTAGAATTCATGGAGTAACAACAGGTTGTGTCACTCATAAGATCTCATTATTTGCGGATGACATTATTTTGTATATTTCTAACCCTCTGAGCTCAATCCCTAGGCTTATGACTAGTTTAAAAGATTTTGGAGAAATCTCAGGTTATAAAGTTAATGAAACAAAGTCAGAAGTTACGACGTTGGTGGGAAATTGGCCTACAGGTTTAGATAAAGAGGTCACTTTTAATTGGTCCAAGAGGGGATTCAAATATTTAGGTGTGATGATTACACCACAAACCTCGCAACTATTTAATGGAAATTATAGTAGATTAATCACACAAATAAAATCAGACCTGTCTAGATGGGAGATTCGTCCTCTGTCCCTTTTGGGCAGAATAGAAACAGTGAGAATGAATGTACTCCCACGATTAATGTACCTATTTCAGGCACTACCTATTCGAATACCTGCCTCCACTTTTAAAATTTTGGATAAAATTATTAATAACTTTATTTGGCAAAGGAGGAAACCAAGAATCAGACAGAAATTATTGTTAAGTCCAAGAGAAAAAGGTGGCCTTGGCCTGCCTAATCTGAAATTGTACTGCTGGTCAGCACAACTTCGTGTTGTGGTCGAGTGGCTTCTACAGGATGAGGAGACAAACTGGATTGGTCTGGAGAACAGTGCATGCCCACTGGTACCTCTTGAAGCAATGCCATTTATGGAGGGAAAAAATTGGAAGGATTTAAAAATTGAAAATGAATGGATTAATTGTTCATACAGAGTCTGGTCTCTAGTGAGGAAGAAAATGGGAGCACCTTTAACAATATCAAGCAAAATAAAAATAGCCAAGTAGGCCTGTCGCGATCGTACGATAAATTAAAACTATCGACGTCATTTTAATTATCGGCATTATCGTCTCTTCCGGCCTTTTTCTCTTTCTGTTAATGACACTGAATGAAAAAAAGGCTCAACTCCGGTGCACTCCACTGACGCCCCCTTCCTCATTTCCTCAGTGTAATGCCCAGCGCACACTACACGATCTTAGAGCTGTCGGCCGATTGTCGGCCCATTTTCAAAACCTGACAGACCACACATTAGCCGACAGGTTCGATCAGATTCGTTCCTGCCATGTGGTGTCCAACAATGGGCACAGAATAATGGCTACAAGTTCAGTTAACTAATTTTAAAACCAGGCATTAATCAACGCTTTACTACAATCTACCTGCAATGCATGTGGCTAATGTCAGTCCTGACTGAATGAAAATCATTATAACTTATTTACGTCACGTTAACGAAGAACAGCTGAACAGTTACCGGGTTTATCAACTGCGGTAGCAATTTCGCTCCAACTCCTCCCCTTGTCATTTCTATATTCTTTGCATGTTGAATAAACATTAATGTTGTTTCCACATATCATCTCCAATGTCCGCTGGACTTCGGGTTGCGCCGTGTCAGCTGTTTGGGATTCCCCGACGTAATTTCCCCTCAGAAAGTGCGGAGGAGAATCCGCGCTTTCTGATTGGCTACCTGTCACATTCAACAGGCTGAGTTAAAGCGCCCAGTCGGGGAAAAACCCTGATTTAGATCGGAGGACGATCTACCGTAACACACCACACAATCTTAGAAAGACCAACGTTTTAAGATTGTTGTAAAGGGAAAAATAGGAGCAAAAAATCATGTAGTGTGAACTATTGCATCAGGTAGTCAGATGTGCCCATCTTCTCTATTTAAATCTAATTATTACTGAAGGGCAACATAATATACAGACTTCATAATCTGCACTCTTTTGGTTGAATGCAGTATTTATTTCCACTTTGGCTTTATGTTGTTTAGTTTTTTTTTTCCAAGTGAGTTTTTTGTTAATGGAGACTGAGAATCCATTTTATTTTCGTTTTTGGTTGTTTTGTTTATTTTGTTTATCAGTTCCAGTGTTTAGTGTTCTTTTGAAAATAAAGTGTATCTATCTTTGGCAAGAAATCGCATGGATTATTTCCATTAAATCAGTGTAAAAAGGTCTTCAAACAATATTATCGTTTATCGCAATAATTTTTGAGACAATTAATCGCTCAGCAAAATTTGCTATCGTGACTGGCCTATAGCCAAGATTACTGACTTTTTCCAAACAACTGGATACGGGTTATCAGAGATGGGCACAGAAAGGATTAATAAGAATTTCTCCACTGAATCAGTTATTCAGTGGAGAAACTCGTAAGTCATTTAAGTTACAAGATAAATATTAATTATGCTCAAAAGATTTCTATAAGTACTTACAATTAAGGGATTACCTTTTATCGCACAAAGAATGGCCTACCTTGAAACAAAATACATTACCTTTAGAAATATTTCTGATAAAATGTGTGGAGGACAATAATAAGAGGAAGATTATATCTAATCTATATAAACATTTACAGATGCATTTCTCTGACAATTCTATAGATATCAAGCAAAAGTGGGAACTAGAAATTAATATTGTTATTGAAGATGAAGCGTGGGAGGAGATTTGTGAAAAAGGTTTTAAGATCACACACAGTGCAGGTTGGAAGGAATTTGACTGGAAATTAAGAATGAGATTCTTCAAAACACCTTTCAGTATTTCAAAATACGACAGAAATGCTACAAATTTGTGCTGGAGGAACTGGAATCAGATTGGGGATCACACCCACATTTTTTGGGACTGCCCAGTACTGATTCCATTCTGGCAGGGGGTTCAGACAGAAATTAAAACAATATTTAAGGTCACATTACCACTGAACCCACTGCATTATATATTGAGTTTGACCCCAGGAGAAGATATTGGGAAAGAGAAAGTCCAGTTACTACAGATTTTCCTTGCTATTAGTAGCAAGGAAAATGATAACTCTGTCCTTGCATTAAGCTTTTACCTCCCACCCTTCAACAATGGCAAGAAAGATTGAAGAATGTGTATATAATGGAAAAGATAACAGCAAAACTTCATGTAAAAGTGGACATTTTTCTGAGTGTATGGACCCCAGCTATTTCCCACTTTGGATGGACACGGATAAAGATGTTATGGGTTATAAAAAGCTGTCAGCCCCCCTTTGTATGTCTCTCTCTTTTAATGGAAGACACTGAAAATGTACACCTCCCTTTCATGTGAGCCCATGAGGACCTTTCTAAGAAATGTCAATTGCCGAAATTCATTTAAATGTTTGCTGAGCCCCCCCTTTTTTCTTTTTTCTCTCTCTCTCTCTCTTTTGTTGTATTATGTAAGAGCATATATAAATATAAATATGCATATATGTTGGATTCATAATATTCTTAAATAAAGAATGTTAAAAAAAAAGAGTAGCATAATCTACTTAGTAAAACGCCTTCTAAGGAACCCCAGCAGATAGCATAATGTCAGCGACTTTGCAGCAATACCTCTTATTGAGTATATACTGTATGTGGTAACAGTGGAGAGGCGAACGCCATATTAACTTCAAGAAATGTTGACCAGAAAAAGTCTTACTGTTGGCCTCCATCTTGTGCCACTGATTAGGGGTTAGAAAAGACAGAGCAGTCACATAAGCAACACAGAAGAAGTGCTCTGAGAGTAAAATGCATTCAGAACTTCTGCATTCAGTATTGGACCCAAAGAGAGTTTGGTCCAAGTGATCACAAAAATGCTAAGTTGGTGTAATTGCTCCACTCCAGGATAGGCTATCGTTCATTTCAGAAGTAAAAGAAGGAAGTACTATAAACCTGTTTAATATTGGATACAAATGATATCATTGACTAATTTAAAATTAACATTAACTGAAACTCTTCAAGCAGGTCATTACTCTGTAAAGGCGCAAAGAATTAGAAACTTTGTACAAAGAATTTTAATAAACATATAACTATTTATACTGATGTAGATTAATAGCCTGTATGAAATATCCCTTTATAAAAGATAATGTTTATGATATATAAAAGATTAAAAAATACATTGCTTCTAATGTATTTAGTAGCAATGCAAATCTTTACATTGCTTCTAAAAGAAAGATTGGAAGATTTGGAACGATTTCTAATTGAATGACACTATAGCACAGTCTTTATAGTTGCTTTAACACAAAAGGTATCTTACCTTTGATCTTCACTTGGTTGGACATGCAGGTAGGACAGGGCAGCAGGGAAAACTCCTCAGCTTGGTGCATTGAGTAGTCTGTGCTGGCCACAACCACTTGATCACCAGCTCTCCAACCTACCACCTCATCACTAAGCTCCAAGATGGTGTTGTCTGTTAACATATCGATTGAGAGAGAGGCCTGTGGACGAACTACAAAGTGGGTAAAGAAGAGTAAGAGTCACACTCATGGATTCAAAAAGACCTGGTGTCAATCTATTTTCTAGATACCGAGTGCAAACTTCCAAAACCTAAAAACAGATTTTGTGTTTTGACCAATCTTTTATGTAGTAACTTAGTAAAAGTTATGTATGTAGTAAAAGTTATGTAAAATAACTTTTTGATATTATTATGATCTTTTGGGGGGGGGGGGGGGTCTGATTTCTGGTTGCTTTTTCAATTAATTTAAGTTTTGCACTAGGGGTTATGAATATGGCTATTTTAAATTATAAAAGATTAGACTAGATTGAGTAAAAGCAGTAGCAGTAGCTTTGTTTACTGATCGCTGGACCTTCTCTGAAGGGTCAGCGTCCTTTGTCGCCGTCCCTGGACTTTTTGCGGCAGGCTCAACCCTGACCGTTTCTGTTTGTTTGGACTGAGTTATTTTGTTTCTCTTTATATTTCTTTTTGGAATCTTGTCCTCTGTCTGTCGCCCCTCCGCTCAATCTGGTTGGGTTGTTTTTTTGTTTAGGACTTTTTGAGAGGGGGTACTGTGAGGATTTGGTTTTCTGTGACCTTATTTAGTTCCTGTGTTGTCGCGTCTTCTACTTGATTGCCCCCAGTTGTCCCTTGCTTCCCTTGACTACCCTCTATGTATTTAATGTCACTTGTGTCTTTGTTTCACTGTTGGATCCTAGTCTAAAGTTGTGTCATGGGTGCCTATGTCTGCCTTCCCTGTGCTACCGGTGTCTGAGTTCCTTGTCTCATTGCTCATCTGTACTGCCTGGACTTTGTAGTCATCTGTGACCTACACAACAAATCCAGCAGGCCCAAATGAGCTCTGTTAGATTTGATTTCAACACTTTTAAAGTGTCCACACCAGACAGTCTTAATTTAACTCTTTTTGGATAGTTGGAACTCTAATTAAGTGTCAAATACCAAATCTGTCTGGAGTTAGTCAAGTAACACTAACTTGGTGATAGATCTTAAATATTAACTCTCCCAGAGTATCCAAAATGTACATAGTAATGTACTTTTTATTATTTTGAACTTTTAAGAATTCTTTGGAAAATAAACATTTAATAAAGAGGCAATGACTTTCTGAAATGCATTTATTTCAAAACATGCAACATAATTAGAAAACATATAACAACATGGAATAATTTACACTTTCATGTATCACATGTCGCTTTCATTCACATATTGCTTATCAAAAGGTCTGACATATCAGCTGTACAATACAAAAAAAGTATGCTTAATACATTTTTCTTCAAGGACCAAGCTGTGTTCTTCATTTATCATCCATTTATTTATCAGTGTGTTTCAGGACATTGTTTTACAGTTAGTCCAGAAACAAGTAAAAACCTTCAAAGTGCAACACTTCAAATTAATATTTACATAACGGTTACATTTATTTAAATATACAAATGTTTACTTTCAATATTAATCACAAATATTTACTTTACAAATATATAAATACACTGCCTGGCCAAAAAAAAAGTCGCCACCTGGACTTAACTAAGCAAATAGGTACAAGCCTCCTATTGGATAAGTACTGCATAGGCGATTATCTTTCAGCTGGTAACAAGTTATTTAACCCCAGCTGATGCAATGAGTAACTCCTCATTTCTTAAACAACCATGGCAAAAGACACATCCAGTGGTCGTGGAAAAGACGTTAGTCTGTTTAAGAAGGGTCAAATCATTGGCATGCATCAAGCAGAGAAAACATCTAAGGAGATTGCAGAAACTACTAGAATTGGGTTAAGAACTGTCCAACGCATCATTAAAAACTGGAAGGATGGTGGGGAACCATCGTCTTCCAGGAAGAAATGTGGTCGGAAAAAAATCCTGAATGATCGTGATCGGCGATTACTTAAACGTTTGGTCAAATCAAATCGAAGAAAAACAACAGCAGAACTCAGGAGTATGTTTAATTGTGAACGCAAAAGCATTTCCACACGCACAATGCGAAGGGAACTCAAGGGGTTGGGATTGAACAGCTGTGTAGCCGTAAGAAAACCTCTAATCAGTAAGGCTAACCAGAAAAAAAGGCTTCAGTTTGCTAGGGAGCATAAAGATTGGACTCTGGAGGAATGGAAGAGGGTCATGTGGTCTGATGAGTCCAGATTTATTTTTCCAGATTTTATAGTCCAGATTTTCCAGAGTGATGGGCGCATCAGGGTAAGAAGAGAGGCAGGTGAAGTGATGCACCCATCATGCCTAGTGCCTACTGTACAAGCCTGTGGGGGCAGTGCTATGATCTGGGGTTGCTGCAGTTGGTCAGGTCTAGGTTCAGCAACATTGTGTGCCCAAAGAATGAGGTCAGCTGACTACCTGAATATACTGAATGACCAGGTTATTCCATCAATGGATTTTGTCTTCCCAAATGGAACGGGCATATTCCAAGATGACAATGCCAGGATTCATCGGGCTCACATTGTGAAAGAGTGGTTCAGGGAGCATGAGACATCTTTTTCACACATGGATTGGCCACCACAGAGTCCAGACCTTAACCCCATTGAGAATCTTCGGGATGTGCTGGAAAAGGCTTTGCGCAGTGGTCAGACTCTCCCATCATCAATACAAGATCTTGGTGATTAATGCAACACTGGGTGGAAATAAATCTTGTGACACTGCAGAAGCTTATTGAAACAATGCCACAGCGAATGCGGGCTGTAATCAAAGCTAAAGGCGGTCCAACAAAATATTAGAGAGTGTGACCATTTTTTGGTGGCGACTTTTTTTTTGCCCAGGCAATGTGGCTTCAAGTTATTATTTTTCTTAATCTAACCCTCAATTAAGTAATAGTTGAACTTAACCTCACCACCCAAGTCCACCAGCCAAAATCACAACAATCAGTTCAATCATAAAGATCACCAAGCAATCAATGCCAGACTTCACAACCAAAATCCAACGCTTTCAGTTCAGACATGACAGGTGTTAATGGGCCCAGTCAACTCCGGAACAGTCCGACCTCATAACACAGTTTCTGCCTTACCAGCTGCCTTTCCGTTCGTCTACATGCATCCAGCTCTGCACAGGTTCACCAGGATCTCTGATCAAAGAGATGCCAAACTCCCCTCTTCTTTGTTTTGCTTTCTCTTCTGCTTTTTTTCCATTGTCCATCCCTCTTTAAGGTCCGTATAGAACACATTGAGTGCGCGTCTTTTCTTCCTTTGTTAGAAAAATTATCTAAGTTCATTTACTTGTGAGTTTATTTGAAAGGTTATGTTTTCATATTATTATTCTGTTTGATGTTTACTTGACTTCTCTCTTTTGTAGTACACTATTAACCATTTTTAGGATGTTTGCCTGGAGGCTAGAGACGTTTGCACATTCCTGTGTTATCAGCTTCATGTGAAACTGATTAGTTGCTGTCAGCCTCATGCCCTTAGGGTGTCCACAGAAGGTTCCAGAACACCCTGTAGAAAAAGGTCATTGGTCAAATTCTTTGTGTGACTATGTGAAAAAGCCCAACCTCCTTCCTTGGTTTTTCTAATAAAGAGCAATGCAGAGAAAGATCTGGCAGAGTTGATTCCAGACAGTGTTTGACAGCGGTATTCCGTGTCTCGGGTCTACTCTCCTCTTCTGCAGAAAAGTAAATTGTGTCTCTGGTTGATTCTTTGCAGGTTAGGAATTAAAATAAACCTAACATCCTTCCTTTGATTTTATTTACATTCTTTTTTTCTTGTTCTCTCCTTTTTTTCTGATTTGACTTCACAGATATTCAGTGCCATCATTTCTTACCCAGTTTATGTTTCTGTTGAATGTCTAATAAGAGACGGGGCCTCTCTACACTCCCCCAAAGAGCTGTCCACTCACTAACACAGATTATCTTTGGGTTGTTGGGCTGTTTGTGAAGTTTGGCCAGGGACATCACCGGCTGAGAGGGCGAGAGGGACTTATGCTGATGACTGGCGATTCTTCCACAACCAAACTCTTCTTAATATCTAGAAAAAAAGGCAATAAAGGATTAAAACATGCTGCAAAATGCATATGAGAAGGCACATCAACTGGAATAATAGCATAAATTACACCTGGTATCAGTGCGGAATATGCTTTCAACATGAAAAAGCCTTTTACAGATTTTCAAAGAAAAAAATCGGGATCAGAGAGGTTGATAACTATGATCAGTATTCATGTAAACATTCAAGTCATGAAAGACATACTCCAGATTATTACAAATCTATTTAAGTTAGCTAAGAATTTGACTGAATGTTCACCTGCTCGATTTTTTTTACTTACTCCGCAAACATTCCGCATGCTAAGCTAAATATGCTAACACCGAGCCGTGTGGCAAATGTAACGTCTATCATACAGGTTGGTCTCAACTCAAAATAATAGTCATATCTTAGAAAAAAATTACTTACCAAGCGTGGTGAACAACTCAGACATGTGGAAAGTAAATAGTTCTGAAATGTTATGTCGCTTCGCTTCGGTGGGAACCAATGACTCTGGAGCAGAGTCAGTGAATTAACTCAGCTCTTCAAACCCAGGCAATTATCTTGACCAGTCGTGTTAAACTGCTAAAGCGGCTAACCTCTATCAGGTTCTGTATGGCTATGGATGGCTGCTGCTTCTTTGCTAGGACCTCAGTCTGATTGTGAGGTAATTCTTGTTTGAGCTTTGAACTCTTTATCCCAGTCCTTGGGGTTACAGCAATGACTACCTTCTTTTCCAACTTGGTGATGCTTCCTTTTGCATTGATGGCAAGTTTAGATGATTTGGTGGGTTATTGTGGTGGTTCAGCCTGACTAGCGCAGCACACTGGTTTGTTTTTATTTTATGTTTGTTTTGACACAATGCATAAAGTAAATGTCTACTTAAAGTTAGGTAGAGTTGCTGCGCAGAGATCAGAACAACCCGTCCCATAAAGCCAGGGCAACCAAAACAGTCTCTGTGGCGCTTCTTAAAAACTCAATAGACACGAAATGTAAGATCTATTAAAGCCATTTAAATTAAATCTCCTGTTTGTCCCACTATATCCAGCAGCAGAGATGCGTAGTGCTGCGGGTCTAACTCATCATGCAAGGCCAATCCAATGTTGAATGAGGCCTTGAGCATAATTTGACTTAGGGTCCCCTCTTGCTGCTAAGAACATCGACAACAGCGTTTCAACATGGATTTAATGAAATCTGAGAGGAGGGAATAGTTTAATTGGCCAAGCAGTCATTATAATTGTAGCTTACTAAGATGTATTTGTGAACAAACAGCTCACATCATCAGATTAAACTCACAGTTTCATCTTGTTGCTATGGTAACAATCTAACATTACATCATGTTTTTAGATTCACTAACTGATGACTTCATTTGGATTTAACAGAAATGCAAATAGTTGATATTTATTTTAATTACATTATTTTTATTTGTTCATTCTATAGTTGTGGGTGTAAGTATTGTCAGCAATGTATTCCATTAACATAATTACCCAGTAATATTTTACATTTCCTGTCAACTTAACATCTTTTAATACAAAACCCCGGTGGACCGCCTCAGTGCCCCGACCACCGGGCTTAGCAAGTTTTTTGGGAGCTTCTATTAGAGCAGAATAATCTATAGGCATTGTAGTTTTTTTTAACTAGAGTGGATGAAAAACAACAAAGGTAGAGAAAAATTAGGTGGAATCAGAAGCTGCAATTGGAAACCAATTTCAGCTTTATGTCTTTTAGCATAATATCCTCATCTGGGACATCTCTAGATTGTAGCAAACATTTTAAATCGTCCTTTGTGTCTCTCGTTTAAACTCCACCCCCGCTACCATCATTGCGAAGTCAACCTTTTCACCCGAAAGAACGCGCAATTTTTCAAAAAGTTTCTCGGGATCTCAAGAAAATAAGTCAGGATTGCTTATTTTTGTTTTCTCCATGTCCCCTTATGGAAGGGGAACTAGATATGAACTAGATATGATTCAGGAAATAAAAACAGAGAATCCGGCGCTGAACAGTGAAAAATCAAGAGCTTATGTGAATAGCAGATCAGGTGAAACACATGTTGATTAGGCGGCGCAGCAGGTGAATGAATAAAGATTAATGGTGAGTGTCAATAGAAACGGGAAGCAAACTAATAACAGGAGACAAGCAAAAGAAGACGTAACAATAAACCAGGGAAGGATAATACCAATAATAAGAAAGTATATGGAAATGAACGAAGAGCAAAAAGCAAGAATAAACTAAGAAACTGAATACTGAGGAATGGTATGGCAAGGCATTTTGCAGTCCCGCGGGTTTGTTGAGACCATATCTATCACTAAGAAGAAACATATTTTACACACCATAACAGTAATAAGGAACTTCTCATTTATTTATGTTTTTAATTAGCTTGTATTTTGTCTATTTATTTCTTCAATATTATTTTTCATGACACTTTCAATTTGATTCATTAGGATTCTTTGTAATTTCTGTACAGTAAAACTATTGATCTATAAATCAACAGACGGGTCTATTTAAAATATCCATGGTTGTGTCCCATATTTATATGGCATTAAAAGGATCTGGAACTTTTGTTTTTTCACTGAAAGCACTGGTTTGCACAGTAATGCCATGTGGGTGAAATTTTATAGATGATACTGTTATCTTATTCTCCTAAAGGCAGCACAAAGCTGCACCACAAGAAACAGTCAGAAACACTGAAGAGACAAAGGGCTATGATTAACATACTGTAGTTGCAGTTGTTGTTTTAATTTTTTAGAGCACAGATTTTTGCAAATAATTCAAAGTTTAAACTTTTATTCTTATTTTATCTGGCCATTTTGTGTAAGACTTAGCAACTAACAACAGAAAATGTCCACTGCATTTTTCATAGACACCTGCAAAATTATTTCTATTCACATAACTTTTTATTCCTCTGAGAAGGTAATAATTCAGTAATGTGTTTTTTTCTTTTAATGACTTTTCATGATAAATACAGAAACTGCAATACAAATCAAGACAGCAACAATAATGATTGTAATATTAATCAGAAAATAATATTCAGTGACAGTTGCCTCCATCTACTTTGATGGGGGGTGGTAAGGGAGCTGGATAATGGAAATTATTTATAGTTATTAAAAGACAAACCAGATCTACTGTTGCACAGTACTACACTCCTTATGGTTGAGAGTGTTTGAATGTTCAAAGGCAATGTTAGCAGGTGAGAAAATTACCAGGTTTCCCACAGAGGAATCTGACTTGATAGTTGTGACATAGGCCATGAATCTGGTCCTTGTTGAGACAGACAAAACCATAGTCCTTGTTGATCTTGTAGATGACATCTCCTGTCTGGTTGAAGGGTATTCCATCATGGGTTTGAACCTGAACAAACAAAGTGTCAACTAAGCAACTGAAGGTACTTGCAGTAAACCCACTTTGTTTCTGATGATTTTTGTTGCCCAAAACTGTGTTTTTCCCTTTATGAAATTTCACTCCATTAATTCAGTTGATGAAAATAGAAATTTTGTCAATTGATAGTTTTGTCAGGACTTGACAGGACTTGTTTATTTTCATTTTTAGGAAATTTGATGTGGATGTGCTGCTGAATTTAGAATCATTGTCTTGTTTCTAATGATTCTCCATATTTAACAGTTAGCTGAATATGGAGTTAGAACATTATCAATATTCACAAATACACAAAACAATTCACATGTGCACAGGATGATTCACGAGTCCACAAAGCAATGTCTACAAATGCACAGAACAAGATTCACACTTGTATTTTTTATGCAAACATATATATTTTGATTTACAAGCTGCTTCCGGCCTTTGGGCTTCGTTGCATTTTGTGTGAAGTGGCGTCTAAACAGCAGAGATTCAAGCCCTGCATACCCACTGTCATAATGGGAAACGTTTGCTCACTGGCCAAAAAAATGGAAGAGTTAGAAGCTTTCTCCAGAAAGCGTACAAGGAAGTTAGCAAATCCCATTTCATTATTGAGAGGCCCATAAATTGGGAAAGTTCTTAGGAGCAACTTTGGGGCAGTCGGTAAAGTTACGGTGAACTATAATGTAAAATGTGGTTTAAATTTTTTTTTATTGTGTTCAAGCTGCAGGACCAAAAATGACTGGTAAATATCAATGCATATCAAATGTGTTTTTTTTCCTCAGTGAACAACCTGTTGAGACCCAAAGAAGTCAAACTAAGATTCAAATGTTATTTAGATATCAGTTTGGTTCAGAGCCACAGATCTTGTCTCTGCTACACCTTTAGAAAAACTTAAGGCTCTGACTAAAGACAAGTTTTAATGAGTAACTCCACTTTATAAAATTACTCATAAATGTTGACTTATTGCAGTGGCTCTTAATAAAAACTATGTATTATTTAAATTATAACTTAAGTTGCTTTAAACCTTTTTTTTGAGGGGGTTGGCATGTCCTGGTTGGCTGAGAATCTATAAACGTGTAGAAATTGAATATCTGGGAAGTATCATAACTTAAACTCAAGGCTCAGCACCAAAGTTTTCTAGAAAAATATTACGATTTTAATTTGTGGGTTCTGGTAATGGCTCCACTACCTTCCGTAAAATCCTGAAAAATACTTGTTACAAGTGACACTGAACAACGTTTAGAACAGTTGTGATGCCTCTCTCACAAAGGAAGCCCAGTAAAAATTCCAGCAAGCCGGCTCTGAAAATAGCGAGGTTCATTTGCCTAAGATGTCAACGAGTGTGCCGAGGGGGTTGATGAGGTTTAGGTGTGGATATCTGCAGCAGAGGATAACATCAACCAGTCTACAAGCTAGGGTCCAGGTCCTCGAAAATAAAAATAAAGAGCTGGAAGGGAAAGGGTTGTACTTGGAGGCCAAATCGCAACAATATAATCTGAGACTGGTTAACCTTCCTGAGGGGGTGGAGGTAGAGGATGCCTGCGCCTTTCTGGAAAAGTGGCTACCAGAGGCTCTGAACCTGGTACCGCTATGCACCACTCTGACACTGGAGAGAGCACACCGGCTTAGCCAGAAAAGCACATCAAACGCCGCTGCACCAAGGACGCTTATTATGAAGTTCTTAAACTACAGGGATAAAGTAACTGTGATAAGAGCCGCCAGGACAAAGAACTACCAAGTGTGATTTTATGAGGACCTCGCAGTTGGTGTGCATAAAAAACAGAAAGAGTTTGACAGCATGAGACGACAACTTTGTGCCATGGGGATTACAATAAGGCATGATTCCTCCCGCTCGACTGCTGGTGACACACAACGGTCAGTCTCGCATCTTTAACCAACCAGCTGAAGTAGATAACTTTGTAAGGACTCTGAAAACAGAAGCAGAGCTGTGAAAGACAATGACGACATCATTTTATCGCAACATATTAATAGGGATGGACAACTATGGTACCTAAAGTTAAGTAAAATAAATAAGGATAAATAATTTTTTTATTATATTTTATGTATGCTATGCCAGAGGCTCACAGCCAATAGCCTATTTTTAGTTACTTATTTCTTATTTTTTGGACGCAAAAATATTCAGACACAGTTGGTTGGTCCTTACTTTTGTGTGGAACAGCCTTCAGCTGTTAGATGGGTACCAGAATATTGAAGGGGGAGGAGGGTGGCAACAGAGTTTGAAGTTTAAAGGGCTCATTGTTCATTATTATGGGTGTAGTTTTTAACATCCAGGTGTTCTTGGTTTATTTATCTTTAAATAATTTGAAAATACTAAGGAGCCCATTCAGTATCACACGGTATGTATTGTGGGTTAAGAATTAAAATGTCTTCTTGGAACTGCAGGGGATTACAAAAACTGAAAAAAGTGAAACAGAAAATGAGTAGGGTGAAGTCTATGCACTCTGATATTCTGTTATTTCAGGAAACTCACCTGTTGTCTGGTCAGGAGGCAAAGATTGGCAGGAGGTGGCAGGGCGGTATATATTCAGCACCTTTAAGTAACCCAGGCAAGAGGGGTTATGATTTTGATTCATAAGGGTTATTAAAGACAGGGCTGGGAGGTACATTATTCTACAGGGCACACTTATCACAGAAAAAATAAATATGACAGGTATTTATGCCCCAAATGTTGATGACCCAAAGCTTTTTCAAAATCTCTTTCTTACAATTTCATCTCTGTCTATATTATAGCAGGAGATTTTAACTGCACAATGAACCCAGAACTGGACAGAAATTCAGGTACTGACAACTCTCATTCTAAAAGTAGACAAACAATTCAACACTTTATGAAGGAACTTAATTTGATGGATATTTGGAGGAACATGAATCCCAAGAGTTTAAAATTCTTGAATAGCAATTCAAATACACATAAATCACATTCACATACGGATTACTTTTTAATTTCTGCCATTTTGAGACATAAAATAAAAGACTGTCAATATGATAGCATCTTAATTTCTGACCATGCACCAAATTCACTTATCTATGAGGATTTAAGACTAAGGAGAGACCCTCCTAAGTGGAGATTTAAACAAAAATGGCTGCTAGACCCAGAATTTATGTTTTTCATAGATAATCAAATTAACATCTATTTGGATATCAACACAGAAGAAACACCACCCTCTTCGAGGTGGGAAGCCTTTAAGGCCTATCAGTGGTCAAATAATTAGCTTTACGAGTTATAAGGCAAAATTAACTTATCAAAAAACAAGAGTTGGCAGCAGAAATTGAGCTGCTTGAGAGGGATTATTATCAAACGCTATCCCAAAACATCCATAAAAAAACTTCTGATACTAACAACACAGTATAACAAACTTTCTGCCTCAAAAGCCGCCTCACAACTTTTGCATCTTAAGCAGCCACTCTATGATCAAGGAGAAAAACCTGGGAAATTATTAGCCTGGCAAAGCCGACAATTACAAAATGAGAAAAATATTACTTCAGTTGAAAATAATAAGGGACAGATTATTGCTGATTCATTAGAAATCAATGAACCTTTTTTGGTTCTTTGTTTATCAGGAGATTATGCATTTATTGACATTACATACATTTTGCAAAACTTACATGACTACTCCGATTTTTTTGTCCCCCCCTAATGAACATAAATCACCATACTGAGATAACAAAAACAAGAAAAAAATGAATACAAATAAATACCTAAATAATAAATAAATAATAATAATAAAAAAAATACAAAGATAAAGAGTGGGGGGTGGCATTGGAGAGCCATCCCAATAGGTAAAAAAATGTTTTACCTATTTTTTAAACTTAGTCACATGATGGGTCAGTTATATCAATCTACGTATTATGAAGGCAGAGATTTTATGTATTCCATAAAGGGTGTCCACTTGTGAGTAATTTTTGCTGAACCGTCCTTCACTGTTAATGAAATTTTTTCTATCTTCAAAAACATTCTTACAGTAATCAGCGATTGTGATGTAGATGGAGGTGTAGGAGATTTGTAGAAGAATAAAATACAGCGCATGGCGAGAAGAGAACAGAAAGCCAAGATCTCCCCCTACTGGGGGACAGGATAAGTGTGGTCACTGGAACTCCAAAAATGGCAATTAGTGGATCACTTTGGATCTGGATTCTAAAAATCCCTGAGAGTATGGAAAATAAATTACTCCAAAATTTACATAAGCTTGGGCAGAAGAAAAACATATGACTTAAGTTGCAAGGTGAGGTCCGGCATCTGTCATACCGATCTAGAATTGAAGGGAAAAGTTTAGATTTTAGACCAGGGGTGGGCAACTCCAGGCCTCGAGGGCCGGTCTCCTGCATGTATCTCTACTTCAACACACCTGAGTCAAATAATAAGGTCATTAGCAGGACTCTGGAGAACTTGACTGCACTTAGGAGGTGATTCAGCTGTTGTATTCTAGTGTGTTGGACCAGGGAGACATCTAAGAGTTGCAGGACATCGGCCCTCGAGGACCAGCTTTGCCCACCCCTGTTTTAGACAGACGAGATTTTGAGAAGTGAACTCTATTTTTATTTTTTACTTTAAACTGTACAAGCTGTAATCTGACACATCGACATATGCTGAGAATAACTTTATCCCACCATGAATCAGACACTTAAACGCCCAATTCACGTTCTCAAGCAGTTCTGGTTTTACCAAATGAGTTGGACTCAATTGCCATAAGTTTTCCATATATATTAGAAAGGGTCATTTCAGATTAGGCCTCAAAAATAGAAGGTCGACCCATGGTGGGTCAGCAGGGAGAGTTAGAAAATTTGTAAACAGCGATGAAACACAATGTCTAATTTGGAAATAGAGAAACATTCAGGTTAAATTTTGGGGACAACTCTGAAAAACTAAGAAATAAACCATCTTTGTAAATATCTCTCATTGTTCTAATGCCTCTATAAGCAGCATAAGTAGCTGCAGGAGAAAGTAGATAATTTTCTGTAACAACGGCAATTTATTAGAGGGAGACACAAATTTGAAATAGGACCTAAATTGTGACCAGATCCTAAGTGCAGACAGCACTGTAGGATTTGCAGTAACAGAGGATAATTTAATTGGTAGTGATGACCTGACTGGAGGACCTGCACAGCGACCGCTGCCTAAGAAAAGCACAACACATCACAAAGGACACTTCTCACCCCGGACATTCTCTGTTCACACTGCTGCCTTCAGGCAGAAGATACAGAGCAATCAGAACAAGAACCAACCGTCTCAGAGACAGTTTCTACCCGATAGCAATAACAAAACTAAATGCAATCAATAACAACCATTAATCATCATAAATGATGTATGTGAGAATGTGGCTGTTCTTATTTATTAGTTTTTTTTTGTTTTTTTCGGGGGGGGGGGGTTACCAGTTATTTGTTAATTCTTGAATTGTGAGACAGTTATTCTAAGCATATGCACTGACTGATGGCACCTTTTAAATTTCGTTGTCCTTGTGACAATGACAATAAAGATTTATCTCTATCTCTGAATAGATAATTGAGGCAGGTGACAAAGATGCAGAAATTGATTGAATTTCAAGTTTACATCAGATCAGGTGAATTTAGCCAATAAATCAATTTATGAATATGTGAAGACCAGTAATACATTGAAAAACTGGGTAGGGAAAGACCACCATTTTTGGTGAACTGTTGCAATAGAGAAAGTCTCAGTCTGGGCTACCCTTCCACTCAATAAAAAAGAAGAAACCATCTGATTCAAGAACTTGAAGAACTGTTTAGGCAAAAACCATTGATATCAAAAAAGAAATCTGGGTAACACATTCATTTTAATAACATTAATCCTGCCAATTAGAGAAAGAGGGAGAGAGTTCCACCTCTGAAGGTCTGATGCGATTTGAAAGACCAAGGGGACAAAATTCTGTGAAAACATTGAGGGCAGAGTACATGTAATATTAATTCCCAAGTACCTAAAACCTGAGGGGCTGAGTTTAAAAGGAATGTCAGACTGCTTAAGTCCTAAAGCTAATGAATTTACTGGGTAGCATTCACTTTTAAGTAGATTCATTTTATAGCCAGAGAAAGATCCACATTTTTCAAGAATCTTTAAAATTGGAGGAAGACTACATAAAGGATCCGAAATGTACAAGAAAAGGTCATCTGCATATAAAGCAGGGGTAAAAGTAGAAGACGCCACTGGCCAAATGCGGGTAAAGGTATGAAGTGGCGTGTAAATTGGAGCAACGCAACCGCCACTGTGGTGGGTTGACAATTTGAACAACAACAAAAAAAGCTCCATTCAGTTTGAACTTCTGTCCAGGGGAGGACTGACTGTCTGGAGTCCACACTGATGCATTTACTGTCCATATCTAGCGACCCTACACTGTCATAATTTAACAAAAAAATTATATTAAATCTCATTTTTATCGACCGCGACAGTCCATTGGTTGATTTTATTGACGGACATTGGGCTTATCCAATGAAATCCCTCAGTCTGCCTTGGCCCGCTCCTCCCCTCTAAGTTTATTAATGGTGCCATTTCAGCTAACCGGAGTCCGAGCAAAGTGAGCGGAGATGAGACGGGCCGGGTCAGAAAAACTACCACAAAAGCTAAAAAGCACATAAACCCATTCAGAAAAATGTGTCAAACTATTTGATGTGTTAATTACCACACTAACTTTGACAGTTGGAGGCGATTCAGTAGCGGACAAGGAGAAGGAATTGGTGATTCAGGGGCTTTATTATTGTTGGAGGAGGATGATGAGAGAGACGTGACCAGGGACAGATTGAGGAAGAGTTCGGATTAGCTGCTGCTGCCCGGTAAGAAGTAGTGAAAATGTTCATAAAGAAAAAGTTTCGTGCAGGCAGGAAGGCAGGTGTGTGTGAGGGGGAAGCTAATACTACGTAGTCAGAAAAACTCTGGAGTAACACAAGAATGATGATGGCCAATGGAATTAATAATGAACACTGTTACATCCCCAAGGCAGTCTACGGATATTGGATGGGGGCTGTAACAATAGATAAACCAGGGGAAAATGAAGAGACAAAACCAGGAGGGTAAGGTTAAAGTTTTATTCTTTAAGAGTAATCTGAAGAAATCTCAAAGGCAAAAATGAGAACCTAAAAGAAAATTAAGGGGAGAGTAACAACAAAAAACAGGGTTTCTAGCAAACAACAACTCCTCCATCACAGCACCACAAAGCTGCAGCACACATGCTGCCCAATTGGCCAACAGGCCCTGAAAATCAGTTTCCCAGCTAGCCTTATAAGCGCTAATCAAGCGCAGAGTGAAACCAGCTGGGCCTGCTTAACCTGCCAGAGCTCAGCAACAACCTGAAATGGGGAGGGAAATCCTACATGCAGCCACCACTGCATGTAACAAACACATTCTGAGATATTTTAGTAATAATTGTAATAAGTAAAGGAAAACAAATAAAACAGTTAGAAAATACTGTAGCTATTGATACAATTTAAAAATATTTTTAAAATGACTAGACACATATTTGATAAATACTATCCGGGTGAGTTGTTGCCAAAATTTGGAAATGTTCAACATATGATTGAAAGAATGTTAGGGTTCTGTAGTTAAAGTTTGCCCTTAGTAATTACTTCAAATTAACTTATTGCACTACAACCCTGTTAAGGCGTCCATGCTTTGTGTTAAATTATTCTGTATACGTACATCTGTATGGTAAACTTATTGTCAGTAAATTGGTTTCCAAGAATAAATCATACATTTTCTATAATTTGCTTGTACTTGTGGGGTCTGCAATCAAAAGAAAAAAAAAACAGTGGCTGGTGAAATATCTGAGTGGCCGGTAAAAAATTTTCTCTACCAGCAACTGTGGCTGGTGGAGAAAATTTTTAGTTTCCACCCCTGATATAAACACAATTTAAGCGCAACACCAGAGCGGATAATTCCATGAAAAGAGAGGGACCTCAGGGCAACAGACAGAGGTTCAATGGCTAAGGCAAACAGGAGGGGAGAAAGAGGACAAGCCTGTCTACCTAGGTTTTGGAGAAACCTTTCTCCAAAACCAAACCTACTGAGAACGGCAAAGAGGTACAGTGAACCCTTGTTTTTAGCAGGGGTTGCGTTCCGAAAAGAACCCATGATAGGCGAAATCCGTGAAATAGTTACCTTTTTTTTTTACTATTATTATAAAGCATAGCTAAATACTCTACACCAGGGGTCTCAAACTCAATTTACCCAGGAGGTAGAGTCTGGGTGAGGCTGGGCCGCATTCACACACACGGTCTCCTTAGCCGAACCTTTCTGATTGCCTATTACCATATTTGGCCGTAGTCAGGCGCTGTAACAGCCGTAATTGTGTAGTGTCTCTTTAAGATACTAGTATCTAGTATTGCTAATGATGTCAGAAGTATGCGCCACGGCTTCTCTGTAGAGAGCGTGGGAGAAACGTGCTAGACGGACATGTTAGCTCCCTAACATTTTAGTAATGTTACGGGTTGTTTGGACACTGCTCAATTTTCATGTCTGATAATATAGCAGCCATTAACCGGGCTTTGTAAGGTTGGTGAAGAGCGTATTTATTAAAGGACAACACTGTGGAATTCCCAGTACCAGTGTGGTTGTGAGTTTTTGACCGTCCTGACGAATCTGCCGCCTCCTCTCCTCCCTTAAACACAACCCAAGCATTACAGCGCCTAACCTTAATTACGTTACACTGATCAGCAACTTCCGGGTCTAGACTGGATGCTGAAGCACGTGAAGCGGGAGCGGCCGTGGAAATTGCGCATGTACAGCATGCAAATAATGACAAATAGAAAATGCAAATAGGCTCGGGCGATGTCCAGCCCCCGAGAGCAATATACTCCACCGTGATTAGTAAGTTCGTTCAGCTCCGCACACAACACTGAAAAGTGCCAATTATATCAAACTCGCTAAGGCGGGGGCCACAAACTATGGTCCCGAGGGCCGCAGTTGGCCCGCGGGCCGTGAGTTTGAGACCCCTGCTCTACACTGAAACCAAAGAACAAAACCTGTTTTCAGGCCCAAGCATTTTTTTAAACAAATATAACGCTGTGTTACAGATAACTACAGTAAAATAATCATTTTAATCATCAACACGAAGTTCAGTGTCTTTAGTGTCTTTTTCTTCTGAAGCCTGTGGTGCAGGTGTGTTCTTTTCGAGAGAAGAACATAGTTATGGGTAGTTGTCGCTCTTTTTTCTTCTGGGCAAAAATATTTGCCAAAATTTGAAAGCTGTATTAAGTATATTTAAATACCGTAACGTTATTGGCACACGGATAGAGAAGAAGCACAGAGACTGTTTAGCCAATCAGGATGCAGAATACAATGCACTGTGAAAAAAAAACTACACAAAAAAAATCTGCGAAGCAGCGAGGCCGTGAAAGGTGAACCGCGTTATAGCGAGGGTTCACTGTACTCCCATTCTACTCAATCAAAGGCCTTCTTGGCATCAAGAGAAACAATCACCTCAGGAGATGTGGGGCAATGAGCTGAAAAGATTGTATTCAATAGCGTACAAATATTTAAAAACAACTGCCGGTGTCATGTCCACTGTTTTTACTGTTATCTTATTTTGTGCTAAACAATGCCATCTAGTGGGCATTCTTGGTAATTATCAAAAAGGAAGTACAAAAAGTAGAAAACATGATGTACAGCAATGGTCCCCAAACTTTTTATTACCGCGGACCGGTCAAGACTTGGCAATTTTGCTGTGGCCCGGGACCGTCAGATAATGCTTCTTCATGTTCGCGTTCCAGCTAAAGCCTTTTTTTTTTTGCCCTGATTTTCCCTTTACGACAATCTTACAACGTCCTGCAGTGAGTGGTGTGTTGAATATGCCCAAACTATAATCGGGCATATTCAACATTGATTGGCTTGATTTTAGCAGCCTGTGGGGTTTTCCCTGACTGGGAGCGAGACGCAGCCTGTTGAATGTGACAGGTAGCCAATCAGAAAGCGTGATGACGTAAGAACGGAAGGGAATCCCAAACAGTTGACATGGCAACTGAGAGTCCGGTCGACATCGGAGGTGATATGTGGAAATGTTTATTACTATATGCAAAGTTCATTTTATACATGTTTATTATTTGTGACTATGTTTATTCAGTTAAAAATGTTAACTACAAAAAACATAACTCACCTCCAAGTCATAGTCCAGCAAATAGAGCGGCTGCTCCCGCCGTCTTTTATCGCTTAAAATGAGTCCACAAACTATCACTACTGCTTCTACATCGTCATCTGTGTTTGATTATTCTAAATTCACGTATGGTATGTTGGGGGTTTTACTGGATTTTCTTCTGGAATCGGGATGTTCGTGAGTGGAATCGGTGTGGATGGACACACGTATCGATCAAACCTGTTGGACTTTTATCGGCTCGTGTCATGTGTGGTCACAAAATCGGCCGACAATCCTTAAATCGTGCCGTGTGAACCAGACCTAAAACTCACAAGCTCTACTCCTCTCGTCTCGTCTCGACCACTGCCCTAATGCTCTCTGACTTGGGTCGCTATGGTAACGTTTACATATCCCTTCAAAATAAGATACAGATGCGCCACAAAAACGAACATTTCACTTTCGTGAAAATTTTAACTTACGATAACAACTAATGGGAACCCTAACCTTGTTTCTCTGCACCGAGACGGTTCCATCTGGGAGTGATGAGAGACAATGACACCCGAAGTATTGCTTATGCACAGGGTGCTTGGTCTCTACGTGATGAAGCAGTTTGAAGGCTTCATTGTCTCATTAACGATCCGGTCACCATATCATGTAGAGCGGGCTTAGAATGTGGGAATCACCTACTGGTCCAATAAATCCATTCTCCTGTCTCTTCTCTGGGCCTTTTTCCTTCGCAAAGAAACTTTCCAAAGACATCTGATCTGCTTCTTACTCATTTTGGTGCTTGTAGACTCAATGTTGGCGTGCAAGACGTTACTGAGAGAATCCAGTTAAAGGATTTCAAAATAAAAGCTCCTCTAGACTAACATAATACATAAAACGGAAATATGTAATTCTTTCTTACTCGGCCCGGTACCAATTGGTCCACGAACCGGTACCGGTTGGGGACCACTGACGTACAGCACAGTTGCAGCCACATGGCAGTTTCTCAGCCCTGCTTATGTTGTTTTCTTGCCTGCTAAAGCATCATCTGTGAGTAATATAAGTTGAATTAATCACATATGAGAATAGTTATTGCAGACACCTTCATTTGTAGAGGAATTATGTATTTTTATGTTAGTAGTAAATTCGGCCTGTTGCTAAGCTAACTAAGACCACTAGTCTGTGTATACAAATGGTGTATGCAGTGATTGGTCATTGTTACTGCAGCAATGATACTTATATGTATTCCTTTGTTTATCCTGTTACAGTTTCACAGAAAATTTATGTCATTCAAGATGTCATCCCTGAGTCTGGGGAGTTTCTGCATTTATTCTGTTTAGCTGTTTGGATAGCTAGTATCATTTGGCTGGCGAGGCCTATACAGGCGGCCTTTGATGAATCCATTCTGTTCTTGCAAAATAATCTGAGGAAGAACCATCTCAAGCTGAGTTGCGAGTACGCGGGACTTTAGCCAAAATCTTAAAATCCACATTTAAGAGTGACAGGGGCCTATAAGACTCGCAAGCAGTAGGATCCTTACCCTTCAGCAGGAGTGAAATTGAAGCCTGAGCTAGGGTGGGGAGCAACAGGCCACGCCCCAGTGATTCATTATAAACATCAAGAAGAGGGGCTAACTTGTCTTTAAACTTTTTGAAAAACTCAGCAGGGAGTCTGTCTGAGCCGGGCGCTTTATCACTCTGCATATTTTTGATTTATATAAATATTTCTTCCAATTTAATGGGAGCGTCAAGTTGATCCGAAATCAATTTATTTATCCTGGGAATGTGAATATTCTGAAGAAAGGCAAATAACTCATCTGAGTCTGATTATAATTCAGATTTATATAGATCGCAATAAAATCTCTTAAAGATGTCGCTGATAGAAACAGGATCAGAAACGCGATTGCCTGACTGATCTTTGACTTGCGATATTATGCGAGAGCTAGCATTTCATTTTAGTTGATGTGCTAGAAGCCTACTTGGCTTTTCACCATCCATGCTCATAATAAGTAGCCTGAGATCAAACCAAGAGATGCTCCGCATCAGATGTTGTTAGGAGATGAAGTTCAGTCTGCAGATCCTGTCGTATCTTCAATAAAGCCTGTGACGGATTAATGGCTTTTTGTCTGTCAATATTCTGAATTTTTGTTGAAATTTCTGATATCTTAGTGTGCAGATTTTTATTAAAATTAGCTGAAAAATAAATAATCTGGCCACGAAGATAGACTTTTACCATTTCTCATAATGAGAAAGAGACTGTGTCGCTCTTGTTAAACATAAGAAAGTCATCGATTGCTGATAGGATGAATTGAATTGAACTGAAGAAATACTATGTCAGGGTTTAAGCGCTTCAGATGTGAATTGTCAAGAAAATCCGAGCTCATCCCACTTCCCCATGCTGGAGATTTTAGTTTAACAGTAATAATAAATAAAGTTATCTTTAAAATGAATCACTCAAGTGACATCTAGGCCCAACAGTAGACTTAGGTGTCAATAAAATAAATCTGGTTGTGTGTGTTGTTTTTGTCTCATGTAAACTTTGCTTTAATTCTACTTTTTTCTATCTAATCATAAGAAATCATAGTCAGTCAGAGAGAGTCATTAAACAGGAAAAGCAGGTTTCCTGGAAAAAGAGGAAGTAAGTTTCCAGCCTGCAGATTTATAAAAATAGCTGAGACTATTCCTTATTTTAAAGCAAAAGTTTTAAAGAATGAAATCTAAACATTTTGAGTAATTTGATAAGATTCAAAGTAAAATACTTATATTAATACAGGTTTACTTGTAATAATACTTACAGTTATATTTGTGAGAACACTTACAAGAAAAACAAGTAACTGTAACTTTAGTATTAAATAATTAGAATCATGTATTATTCTTGGTTTCATTTTAGAAAACATCTGTAATAACTCACATTAGGATTATAATAAGAGTAATTAATAAGTTATAAAATTATAAATGAATGCTAAATCAGAGAAGCTAAAGAAAATAAATGTGATTTTGACATTGAACTTGAAATGGTGTAAAAGGTGTAACTGCAATTAAACATCACTGATATGTTGGAGGTAGATGGTAGGTGAAAGGTGAAACGTTTCAGAGAAAATGTCGTGCAGGCAATGGACACAGGAGGTTGAGCAACCCTGAGACATTAGCACAGACATCAGGACATAATGTCGGGACATATGAGGTTGAGCAACCCTGAGACATTAGCACAGACATCAGGAAATGTCTGTAAGACAGTGATGGATATGAGATCATCTGTCTAAGCAGACAGCAAACGCACCAGGGGGGTGGATAAACCCTATAAAAGGTGGGTGCAAAAGAGGAACCTTTCGTTGGATCCTCCGGGCAGCTTCGAGCCAAGAGATGGACAAAGAACTCTGCAGCTGAAGAAGAGCCGGGGCCACAGAGCCGAAGACTGTCCTGCTCATGGAGACCAACCGGTCAGGCCCACAACCTGTGGCTTCAAATCGCACTTCTCTCATCGGCTGGGTTCAGACCCCAAAGACAAAGATGAAGACAAAGACAAAGGCAAAGACAAAGAAGAAGAACTGGTGCCTTTTTTCCTGCCAGCACCAAGTCCTGTGTGACCTCACCATCCATGCGGAGAAGAAGCTCATCAGACCTACAGAGATCCCTGCCTTCGCCGATCAACATCTTCCTCCTGCTGCAACACCTTCTTCATCATCAGGCCAGGTCTGGGGTTCGAAACGTCAAACTCCGTCCGTCTCTCTCAAAGGTTCCCTTTTTTAGTTCTCAGTGTCAGCAGTAGGGAAAGATAGACTAGATGATTGATTTTACTTATTTGATTATTTCTGCTACTGAATTAAGCTGTACTGACCCTTGCAAAAATGCCTTACTAATAAAATATTTAGCATAAAGAAAATCTAAAAGATGTTGTGGACATTCAGTTAATGAGTCACCTTAAAGTTCTTTGATGGTTGTAAAATAGCTGTGATGTTTGATTCTGGAGAGGAAAAAGTGGAAAATGTTTTTAGGTTGCTGGTAGCCCAAATTTAAAACATCATCCTTGGGACTCGCCCGAGTCACTAAAACCTACCTGGTTCAATAACAAATGCAAGTTGTAAAATAGAGAACGAGCGACCGTTAACAGGTGTGCTCTGTGAAACTAGTTGGCTGTAGGCTGCTCAGTCTGGCTAATTCACAGGGGGAAGAAGGGTGGGACACCTGGATGTAGGCCGTCAGATAACCAGGCGAATCGTTTCTCGAAACCAGCTTAAACAGAGTTACTTCAGTTCTGGACAGGGTAAATCCCAGCAGATTTAGAAAACTCAATTAACCCGTTAGAAGGAGAGCTGGTAGCACATCTCCCCTCTCAGAAGAGGAAGCAGAGAGTGAGAGAGTAGAGACAGAAAGGAGGGGGGGGGTGTTGCGCAACAACAGAATATATTTTAGATCACTTCATTGGATTGTTAAGACCTTAACAATCCGACACCGGGACCAGGACTCCACATTTATCCTCTAACTATGCCACAGTTTTAGTAAGGCTGTCCACTTTTTTCTGGAGGCTAACAATGTCATCAGTGCAGGTGGATAGGGATTTCTCCATCTCAACAACTGTTACCTTTAGCCCTGTGAAACTCTCCTGCACCGTGGACAGGCCAGAGGACAATTCCTTTTTGAAGGTTAGCAGCTTGGACTTCATCGAAGATAGACTTTTACCAAGCACAGCATGAAACTCCACTTTAAGTGTAACAGTAAAGTCATCCTGAAGAGCCGCAAGAAGCTCCTTTTTAAGATTGCTGACATTGCTAACTGCAGCGGCCCAGGCCGCGGCCTCTGAAACAGGAGGAGACGACTCAGTATAGGTTGAGGATTCGCCACGAGGAGCAGGCCGCAGGTGAGTCTGGATCAAATTTCCCCCTTTAGCAGGCTTTGGTGACCAAACAAAGATTGTGTACAATGTAAAGATTACTTATATTGTGTGGGGTCAAAGCCGAGAAAAAGTGCCTGGCAATAATCGAAAAAAGAGCCATCCCTGCAGGAGCACACCAAGACGCAGCTATCACCACCGCCAAAGTCCGAAATCAATTAAACTTTTAAGGTCTTTTTTTGAAAAATTATGCAGCTCAGACATAACGCATAAGTAACAAGAGCAAAATGTTTTCCTAGATACCCTCCAAATGACCAACATCTCAGAATTAATGAGTACAGGTGTCGGTGCAACTACAGTGCCTTGCGAAAGTATTCGGCCCCCTTGAATTTTTCAACCTTTTGCCGCTTTTCAGGCTTCAAACATAAAGATCTAAAATTTTTATTATTTTGTGAAGAATCAACAACAAGTGGGACAAAATCGTGAAGTGGAATGAAATTTATTGGATATTTTAAACTTTTTTTAAAAAATAAAAAAACTGCAAAGTGGGGTGTGCAATATTGTTCAGCCGTCTTGCATTAATACTTTGTAGTGCCACCTTTTACTGTGACTACAGCTGCAAGTCGCTTGGGGTTTGTCTCTATCAGTTTTGCACATGAAGAGACTGAAATTCTTGCAGATTCTTCCATGCAGAACAGTTGGAGCTCAGTGAGGTTGGATGGAGAACAGCAGTTTTCATCTCTTAACACAGATTCTCGATTGGATTCAGGTCTTTGACTTGGCCATTATAACACCTTTATTTGTGAACCATTCCATTGTAGATTTTGCTTTATGTTTGGGATCATCGTCTTGTTGGAAGATAAATCTTCCTCCCAGTCTCAGGTCTTTTACGGACTGCAACAGATTTTCTTCCAGAATGGTTCTGTATTTGGCTCCATCCAGCCATCTTCCCATCAATTTTAACCGTCTTCCCTGTCCCTGGTGAAGAAAAGCAGGCCCAGACCATGATGGCTGCATCTCTGATCAGTTTTCTCCTTGTTCCAGATGTAAGTTTAGAGGAACGGCCGGTAGATTTGCAGTGGTCCTTCCATTTCAATATGATCGCTTGCTCTGTGCTCCTTGAGATGTTTAAATCTTGGGAAATCTTTTTGTACCCAAATCCGGCTTTAAACTTCTCCACAACAGTATCTGGGACCTACCTGGCGTGTTCCTTGGTCTTCATGATGCTCTCTGCACTTTAAACACAAACCTGAGACTATCACAGAGTAGGTGCATTTACACGATTATACGATTGATTACACATAGGTGGATACTATTTATGATCATAAGTCATTTAGGACAACATTGTATCATCCAGAGATCCTCACTGAACTTCCGGAGTGAGTTTGCTGTACTGAAAGTAAAGGGGCCGAATAATATTGCACACCCCACTTTGCAGTAGTTTACTTGTTTAAAAAGTTTAAAATATCAAATAAATTTAGTTCCACCTCACGATTGTGTCCCACTTGATTTTTCACAAAATAATAAAGATTTTAGATCTTTATGTTTGAATATCAGGATATAAAGTAAATAAAGACAAATCTTCATTAATGTTATTCAGAAGAAAGAAACAGAGGGAATTATTTCCAATTCAAAAAGGTAGATTGTTTTACATATTTGGGGATTAGGATAGTACCACATACAAATGACATTGTTGCGGTTAACTATAACCCCAAACTCAATTGCTGCCTCTGTGGATAGGTGGAACTACCTGCCCTTGTCACTTATAGCACAAATCAATGTCCTTAAATCCAATATAATGCCCAAACTTCTGTATTTGTTTCAGAACATCCCATTGCCACCCCCTGCCAATTTATTTCCGGTCTTAAAAAACATTTTCACTTTCTGTGGAACAATAGATGACCGAGGTTATGTTTATCACTTTTGTACCTACCGTATGATAGAGGAGGCCTCAGGTGCCTCAATCCACTTTGGTACTATTGGGCAAGAGAGATTTACAGATAAATCTCTTTTGCCTTGGGTGAATACTGAAAATTGTTCTGTACCTCTCCCTCTACCCCAGTATATTTACATCATATGTCCAAAAAATTATTACTGCCGTGGATTTATGTTTACTAGTTGCAAAAAAGAGTCATAGAACTCTCCTGGAAGAGTACCAGTTAACCAAAATTCATTAACTGGATAAATGAAATGTCCACAACATTACCAATGGAAAAGATTACTTACATTATAAAAGGGAAACTATCAATATTTCAAAATTTTTGGGGTCCTCTTATGGAATATATAGTGAGCATGGATATGACGGGTGGGGTGGATAAGGTATAGTTACCGGTGGTCCCCTACAGTGTCCTAAGTTAATCTTCTTTATTTGTATACTTGATTTGTTCACTCTGAATTACATATTCGAGTTTGTATTTTCTGAACTATGTACAATACTAAAATAATTTGGGCTACTTCCTGGAAAATAGAGAAACCGTTGTAATTGTAATTGTTGTTTTTTCTCAGGGTTGTCAGGGGGTTTGGGGTTGGGGCATTGTTTTTCTCTTCTCATACACTCTGTATGTAATAATTGCTGCTCTAAGATATCTCATAATGTCCTGGCTTGCAAGGAAAAACAAGTTGAATGCTGGACAATAATATAACTACCCTTGACTTTTCCTTTGATATGAGAGCACAGTTATGTCATGTATATTATTGAAAGCATTTTTGAAAAACCAATAAAGATAATGTCGGGGGAAAAAAGATTTTAATTTGTGGCTTTATGGCTCTACGTTGAAGATGGTAAGACATAAAGACATACTTTATTTTTTTACTGTCGGCTGCTCTGCAATAGCGCCTCTGCTCCCGACTTCCATACAGAGCTATCGGCTAGTGGTAACGCTCAGCCGCTCCCTCCCGTTTCAAACTCTTCTCATTAATGCAAGAGTTACAGAGCTAAATATAATTAAAATATTGGCTACCTTTGACAGAAAAGTGCTAAGTCTATGAAAGCAATGTAGCCAGTTTTGCTACTTTTGACTTCCAAGGCATAATGTGGCCGTTTATCATGATTTATCAAAAGTAATGAAATAACAAACTATAGTCTGATTTTTACTGTTAATGTATTTCACCCTATTGAGCAATGAAAGTAAATAAAAGGTGTTAAATGTCTATTTCTCTATTTACTTACTGAAGGGATTTGTTATTTGTGCTACAGAGCCACAGCTAGCTTCTCACTACAGCGGCTCTGACGGAGGCTGTGCCGTTTGCAGTGCTGCTGTTGCTCCTCCCACACTTTGGACTAAATCATTGTTTTAACGGTGGTGGGGGTGGACCTAAAAATGTATTCTTATTTTTTTCTTACAAGTATGGCAGATTTATTTTGGTCTTTATTTCTATTGCCTCTTTATATTGATATTGTTTAAATACAAAGGTTTCTTTCATGACTACTTTGGGGAGGGACAATTTTAGACTTTTCCAAGTTTGGGGGGCCAAAGGGGTCCTTCGACCCCCCAGGATTTCCCCCATTGTGTACAAGGAATGTAGTATCATGTGCTTTTCTGAATCATGGCTGCATGAGCAGAACTAGCACCCTGCTTGGACACAACCTGGGGATTGACCACCCTCAGTTGGTGAGGGTTTCTGATGATTTAAGACCTGAAACACCCAATGACCCAATGACAAAACAAACAAAAAATATGTGTGTATGCGTCCATGTGCATGTATAAGCCATACTAAAATGATGACAAATGATAAATAAATCTAAATAATATGAGTTTCAGTTTCTAAGAGCTAAGCAATATTGAACTTATTAAAATTTTTTCATCTGTCCTCATATAGACCACAGCGAGGTCTGGTTTTATATGTCACATTTCCCATACACGTCATTAAATCCTACAGGAGGATCGCTTAGATTTCAACCAAGACTTCACCTCAGTTAGGGTGTTTGGATGACATGAGTATATATGAGAAAAACCAGTCTCCTCACACTGTAAGCTAGTTAACCTTGCAGTGATTCTTTGAATCTGGATTTTCACTAAGTCAAAATTTTTGGTCATGACACTATATGAACAGTTAGTGTGATGTGTGGCTTTCCTTGCAAATCTACTTTGATAGATGCTCAATCTCTCGCCTTTGTGGAAAAGAATAATCTTTTCTAACTATCCTGCTTAATTTCTAAGGGATGGGGACTCTATCCCCATCCTTCAGTCTTTCCCCATGGGGACTGAAGGAAAAATCACAAAAGACCCTAGTTAATCCTAGTTGTTTCTTATCCTTGAATCTCATTGTGACCAGCAATATAAAAAATCCCTCTACTTTCTTGTCTAGCGGTCATACATGTGCTGCAAGAAACACGCTGCTGTCCCTTTAGACTGGGAACTATTATGGAATGTTCTTCTTAGTCGCACAATTAGATATTTAACATCGCACAAAAGTATGAAAAACTGAAGCCAAACTTATTTCATGATGCTTTCCATAATTGTTTTCTTTACTTAGTATCAAATACAAATGCATGAAAATGCAATATGGACAGTCATCATTTACCTGGATGTCCAATGGACTGCTACACAGTTGATCTGGATAAGCTTTGCGCAGGTCAAACAGTATTTCCCAGTCTCCAGATCCCCTTTCATCGTCCCTGTCAAACCAGTCAGTCCACTCTGCCTCTGTAGAACACACACATATCCAAATTTAGTGGCTGAAGTGGCATAGGGTAATCTGGATTAAGACTTTTTCACTTTTTGTGGTCTATGTGTATTGTCAGAAAGAATATGAATCAAAATAAGAGAAATACCTGGTCATTCCTTTTGGAACATGACTAGTGGTCACCGATTTAAATAGTTTATTTTTGGTCTGTTACAGTCTCATTTTTGTAAGTTGGTCAGGATAAAAACACCAGCCAACTGCACAAATATAAATACAGGGATAGGATAGGGATTTACCTATCCTAAAGGAGGGATAGGTATACCTTGGTTTTACTTGTTGCCAATGTAGGACTGAAGGCTGTAAGGTGGGGGCAGGACTTCAAAAAGCAAAGCTCGAAGTGTTGGCACAAAGGCGTTTGCAAGTAGTAAACCAAGAAGAGAAAACAGAAATAAACAAATGTGTTTTCTGTGAAAGATTAAATCACAACATTCAGACATGTCGAAAGTTAATGGAAAAAGTCATAACTAAAAGAGTGAAGTTTGTGAAATCAAAAGGACTAAATTTTGGCTGTCTCAGTTTTGGACACCAATCCAAGAAATGTGAAAAGATTAGTATTTGTAACACCTGTAAGGGAAAACACCCAACATGTTTACATGAAGAAATAGACAGAGTTTAAAAAAAATAAGGACAGTGATAAAGAACAAAGGGAAAATAAAGAGATGAAAGAGACCAAAGAACAAGGTAAAGAAACATCAAGTGAAGCAATCTCAAACCACGTGATCCAAGGTGATAAGAGCAATCTCACAACTACGATTCCAGTTTGGTTATTCACAGCAAGCAATCCAGAACAGGAAATACTAGTATATGCCCTTCTGGACACAGAAAAAAATAGATGTACACTTAAAGCTCTCTACATTGCCATCTAAGGATACTGTTGTTCCAAGTCAAAGGCTCTCAGGGCTACAAATCTGAGGTTTCTACTCTTTAAAAAGAATCCCTCTTCCTATGACATATACTAGAGAGTTTATCCCTACCAATTTAAGCCATATTCCCACATGTTTGTGGGTTTGTAATGTTTTAGTGGATATTTTCACTCCACTCCATCTGTCTACCGCATGCGTGTCCACCTGTTTGGAGCAACCTGGTCAGCAGTCTGTGCAAACTTCGGCCTCAAGTACATTGCAGCACAGGGTCAGCGACAGTTTAGTGAAGCGACAATAAAATTTATTGAAAGAAATTTTTACGTTGACGATGGTTTGATCAATTTTCATTTGGAAAAGGAAGCAATTCATCTGGTGAATGAAGTGAAGCAACTCTGCCACACTGGGAAACTACAACTTCATAAGTTTGTTTCCAACAGTCAACAAGTACTCAAATCACTTCCCAAAGAAGATAACAGCAAAATCTCAAGACCTTTCACTTGGTGAGCAACAGACAGAGCTCTAGGCATTAAGTGGTGTGTTGCCTCTGATCATTTCCAGTTTCGAGTAGTTGTGAAAGAGTACCCACTTTCCAGAAGAGGAGTGGTGTCAACTATAGCCTCCATCTTCGACCCACTTGAACTTGTGGCGCCTTTCATTTTACTCGGCAAGCAAATATTACAGCAGATGTGTCATGACAAGGCAGATTGGGATGCACCGCTCTCAAGTGAACTTGAGCCACAGTGGGAGTCCTGGCTGTCAGATGTCAAGAACCTTGCAGATGTTAAGATCGACCATTGTTACCTTCCTAAGGATTTCAAAAAGGTTCAGAAGTATGAACTCCACTATTTTTCAGATGCAAGTGTTGCAGAATATGGAGTCTGTATCTACCTAAGAGCCATCAGTGAATCAAGACATATCCATTGCACTCTTGTATTCACCAAATCCAGGATAGCACCCACAAAGGTGACTACAGTACCAAGATTGGAACTGTCTGCAGCAGTCGCCGTGGTAAGCATAAACAATATGCTCAAAGTGGAATTAGAGCTGGAAAATGCCGAAGAATTCTTTTGGACAGATTAGCAAGTTATGCTGGGATACATCAGCAATGAAGCAAGACAATTTCACGTTTTTGAAGCGAATCAAATCCAACGCATCTAAGAAAGCACTGTACCAACACAGTGGAAGTACGTTGTGTAGAGGAATATAATTACAGTGAACCCTCGTTTTTCGCGGGGGTTACGTTCCAAAAAGAACCCGCGATAGGCGAAATCCGCGAAGTAGTAACCTTTATTTTTTACAATTATTATACAATGAAATACTCCATAATACATTGAAACCTAAGAACAAAACCTTTTTACAGGCCCAAACATTTGTTTAACAAATAAAAAGTACCGTATAAACATTTTTTTTTACAAATAACTACTGTACTGTAAAATAATAATTTTAATACGAACTGAAGGCGGATTCCAGTGCCCAAATTGTGGAGATCAGCAACCCCCCCACCGCGACCTGAGTCATTGGATTAGAACGGGAGAAAACAAAAAGTATAGTGACTCACGTGTATTTTACTGCTCTTCTGACTGAGCCGCTGCAGCCTGACTCCGCTCTGTAGCGTTTTTTTTCTTCTAAAGCCCGCGGTGCAGGTGTGTTTTTTCGACAGAATAACGTAGTTATCGGTAGTTGTTGTTGCTCTTTTTTCTTCTTGGCAAAAACATTCTTATAAACCGACATGCCACCATCGATTATGTTAAATATGGCAAGCTGTTTTACGTACGTGTACATATTAAACAGCAACGTTGTTGACACACAGGTAGAGAAGAAGCGGAGAGACTATTTAGTCAATCAGAATGCAGAACACAATGCATGATGCAAATCCGCGAAGCAGCAAGACAGCGAAAGGCGAACCGCGAAATAGCGAGGGTTCATTGTATATTAATAGTTCAAAATTATGTTTGGTTGGTTAGCACTAAGATATGTTTTAACCTAAAAGAAATGTATTGTGTCAAATGAACTGGGTTAATCTGACCTAGAAGTCAGAAAGGAATTCAGATTTGGAGAGATGTTTAATAACAATCACTAAAGAGAGGAAATACTTTTTATGGAGTTGTTTTGCAGAGGAAATCTGGCGCCATTAAAGGTCAATTTGACTCAACCTCCTTTCCCTTCCTTGCGTGAGAAGCACAAAGTTGGACCAAAATGTGAGTGGAAAAGACTCTGTTGGACAGATAAGGAACAAATAATTTGACTAATGGTTCTTCTGATATGAAGCAGATGTCAGGTCAAGACGTCTCTAAATTATTCCTGGAGGTCAACTCCTAATTCTTGGAACTTCCAATACACATGCAGTGTAAGACGGAGCCAGAAGAGCTACGTAAATGGAGGAGAGCAGCGCCAATGGTCGAGGCTTCCCAATACACACCAGTAGAGCTGGAACTCTATAAAAAATTTATATCAGAAGTAGAAGTCAAGAGATTTTTGATTTCTGTAACGATGTGTAAGTGATGTTGTGTATCCGAAGATGTGCATTAAAAATCTCTTCACGTTCGACAGGAGTTCCGAGTCTTGTGTAAATCTTTATTTATATATTCTATGAGTTTAGACACCTATAAATTCTACAATAGTTTCTTCAGTTGAAAATCCCGCCAACCATGCGTCTCGTGGTTTAAAAGCCAAAGACCTTGTTTCTTCCAACTGGTAAAGAGGACTAAGTTTTCTCTGGCAAGAAGAGCTACCCAGCAGAGATTAAGGTGGGAGAACTTGGATCAGAAGACCCAAAAGTACGGAAAGTAGTTGCACACCACACGTTGACAAGGATGGATTCTTCGGCGGAACGTTTTGTGAAGTTCTCCAGCTGGTTAAGACTAGTCAAAGTTATTGCAAGACTCATCAGATTTGGGAAAGAGTTTAAGAGAATGCAAAAGAGAGCCAATGAAGCAACTCGGCTGTGAGGTTGTTATGAACCCTCCCTCTGCCAGTCATATGGATGGGGCCTGGGAGAGGCAAATTCACACAATCAGAAGCGTGCTGTCCTCCATCCTAGACCAGTCTTCCTGAACATTTGACAGTTCATCATTACGAACCTATCTCTACGACGTGATGGCCCTAGTAAACAGTCGACCCATCACCCCACACCTACTCAATGATCCCACCAGACCTCAACCACTCACTCCCAATCTTCTTTTAACAATGAAGACATCTGTAATACTACCACCTCCAGGAGACTTTGTACGGCAGAACTTGTACATTCGCAAGAGATGGCGTAGAGTTCAATACTTAGCCAATGAGTTCTGGCACAGATGGAGAAAAGAATATTTGGTGGGCCTACAGTAAAGACAAAAATGGCAGAAAACAAGTAGAAATGCAAAAGTCAATGACATAGTCATCATCAAAGATGAAACGGCACCAAGAAACAACTGGAAACTTGCTAAGGTCAGCAGTTTATCCAAGTGAAGATGGATGTGTGTGCAGTTATTGATCAGTGACTCCGCATTAGATTAAATGTGTGGTAGTTTTAGTTAATTTGTGTTGATCCTCATTAGGTTCAGTTAAGTGTACATTCAAATGTGGTGGGGGGGACTTTTGTTTCATTCCACAGACCATGTGTTGCCCAGGGAAACATTGGTTGGTGCACTTAGAGCACCAAGAGGCATTCAAGCTGAAAAAGCTAATCGTAAGGAATTTAGCTTTATTCTTCTGGAGTCAATGCGGTTAATGAGGTACGGTTTTGTTTATTTGTATCTGTAACGAATAGTGAACTATTTAAAATAAATTGCCCAAATAATGTATATTTATAGACTATTTATTGTAAATTATTCAAAGTGAATTTTCTAAATTAAGAATGTCGCAGATTGTTTATGGATGTTTGTCTGTTTTGATTAGCATTGTTGGTGGTTTTTATTTTATTTTGTTTAATGATATTTACGCTTTGTAATGTTTTGGGGGTTTCTGTATGTACCTCACGGGCTGAGGTAGCTAATGAGGACAGGCCCTATAAAAGCTGGTAGAATCATTGTGCCAATGAATGACTTGAACTGTCAAAACACGAAGAAATCAACACTTAGTGTTCCCCAGTGAAAGCACCGAGGTACATTTTGTTTTGTTGTTTGTATTGTAAGTTTATGTTTTGTATTCTAATATTTGTATATGTTTTAGTTTTCACGGTGATTGAGGTGACTGAAGTGACTGAGGTGACTGTGATGATCAAGGTGGATCTGAATCAAAGAAAAATAAAATGCTAAATTCACCCGTCAAGACTGGCTGTGTAATTCAACTGCTGGGGAGCTGCTACAGTACCTTTTATTTATGTAAATACTCCATTTATTGTGAAATGATTTAGGTTTGTGACACCTTTTTTTGTTGTTCTGACGGCATATTTTGGGGACGTTGTAAGACGTGTCCACAATAAATGGCTGTTGATAACAAGAACTGAGTTAAGCCTTGATTAAACTCGAGAGGAGTAACACAATTTACTGAAAACAACACAGAACGTCACTGTAACATAATTCATGCCATTGTTAATCTGAGTCTGTATTCATTTTAAGGACAAGATAATTTGTGTTTTATGTATTTATTTAGTAAGCAAGCGTCAGTTAGCTGAAGGGGAGAATTCACCTTGTGCCCACAGGCTGTTGCTGGTGATGGTAAAGTACTCTCCAGAACTTGACTGGAATTGAAAAGCGCTCTGTGCCTTTGATGATTCTTTAGTTCCTAGAAAAACATAAAATAATTGTTTGTTATGGTACATCAGTTGTTTTCTTTTGTAGAAACATAACCAAAAAGTTTACACGTACACTGTTTGCTTGTTGATTAATGAAACAAATGTTGCTGGGCTCAGGCACAGATGACATCCGGAGTTGTCTTTGCGAATAAAAGAAGTTTTATTTACCTTAATACAAAAACTCAGCTTGTCACACTCAGTGCCTAACGCTCCTCAGCAGAACAAAAACAATGCACTGCCTCGCAAAAAGGCACATTCGAAGAACACACGTAAAAAGTCACATTCAATGACATATAGGAAATATGAGTGTCAAAGATTAAGGTAGGAGACACACACAATCAAGTTCTGAAGGAATGAACAAGCTAATTTATTATAATAAACAAAACAAATTGGGTGGGGTACCTGTGAACTATAATACACATGAACAGTAAAATAAATAAACTAATAAATTCGGTCTCTCACACAAAGATTACTGCATAAAAAAACAATAATTACCAGAGACAATTCACTGTCACAGAAAACTGTAGCTAAACCTCTATTGATGTGCCTCTTTGTGGCTACTTCCAACTTTCTTACCAAAAAACAAATGGAATTAGTTCCAGGGGCGTGTGGTACGTATCGAGTCCGATGCTGTTGTTCGGGGGGGCACAGCAGTACTCCGATGTTGTTTTGTTACTCATTCTGCTGCAAATTGGCTCAATTTTGACGCGCAAGACGTAACTGGTAAAATCCGGTTTAGGATTTGCAAAATAAAACATCCGGAAGTAGTTCATTATTTCTTGCGCGGCCCGGTACCAATTGGTCCGGTCCGCGGCCCGGTGGTTGGGGACCACTGTTCTAGACTATAGCTTCTGAGTTTACTGGCTGTTCCTCCACAAAATGTACCAATAAAAGGAGCAGAAAAAAGTGGGATTTTCGACAGCTCTGGACACCTAGCGCTGTTGTGCGCTTAGAGATTGAGGGCTATTGGCAAGAGTTTTTTGTCAGAATGGGAAATTGTAGCGAACTGCAAAGAATTGTCAAAAACTGTGTGTTGCCCTATCACCCCTCTCCCCTTGGGCCTAGGAGAGGCTTTCATATTTACAAGAAGTTGCTGGGAGAGATTGATCTGCAGCTGTTCATGTTTGTCTGTTCTGTGTTCACAGCTGATGGAGGAAGGCAGAGAGTACTGGCAGCAGAGGAGATGGCATTCTGGGATGATGGCACCTACGAGCGGGTGTCAGGACGGACTGCAAGTACACCTCGCTGCAGCAAACAAAAAGGGGCGGGGACGGACCACTGTCAGTCTCATGCATTATTTGGAAACGGGACCTTTGCACTCCAGAAATGAAGGGGGTGTTATTTCCTATATTATTCGCAGTCTCCAGTTTTTTTTTCTTTTGAAATCTGTGATACATCTTCATCTTTAGGAAGTAGTTTAACTCTCAGCATGTATTTGAACTTCTCTCTTTTATTTACTTCAGCGCAGTTCACAGTTTTTAACAAATTCCATAGCTTTCGGTGTACTTCTAAATCTGCTCCTTAGACGCATCTTTTTGGGCCTGCTACTGCCTCAAGTGACGTGGGGGTGGTAATACAATTTAGTAATTACATTACTAAATCATAATAGCAGAAAGTTTTTATTATTTATTAGAATTCTGGCATTACTGGAACCGTAAAAAATAAATTCTCTAATGAAACACCATTTTTTATTTTCTTAACAATGTATTTATTACTCCTCCATGGGCTGCCACCTTATCGTGGTGGAGGGGTTTGAGTGTCCCAATGATCCTAGGAGCTATGCTGTCTGGGGCTTCATGCCCCTGGTAGGGTCACCCAAGGCAGACAGGTCCTAGGTGAGGGACCAGACAAAGAGCAGCCCGAAGACCCCAATGATGAAGGAAAACTTTGGACTTGGTGTTCCCTCGCCCGGACGCGGGTCACCGGGGCCCCACTCTGGAGCCAGGCCTGGAGGGGGGGCACGATGGCGAGCGTCTGGTGGCCGGGCTTTTACCCATGGAGCCCGGCCGGGCTCAGCCCGAAGAGGAAACATGGGCCCCCCCTCCCATGGGCCCACCACCCGTGGGAGGGGCCAAAGGGGTCGGGTGCAGTGTGGGATGGGTGGCAGCAGAGGGAGGGGACCCTGGCGGTCCGATCCTCGGTTGCAGAAACTGGCTCTTGGGACGTGGAATGTCACCTCTCTGGTGGGGAAGGAGCCGGAGCTAGTGCGTGAGGTCGAGAGGTTCCGGCTAGAAATAGTCGGTCTCACCTCGACGCACGGCTCTGGTTCTGGAACCAGTCTCCTTGAGAGGGGCTGGACATACTTCCACTCTGGAGTTGCCCAAGGTGAGAGGCGTCGGGCAGGAGTGGGCATACTTGTTGCTCCCCATCTCGGCGCCTGTACGTTGGGGTTTACCCCGGTGAACGAGAGGGTAGCATCCCTCCGCCTACGGGTGGGGGGACGGGTTCTGACTGTCGTTTGTGCTTACGGGCCGAACGACAGTTCAGATTACCCACCCTTTTTGGAGTCCTTAGAGGGGGTACTGGAGAGTGCTCCTCCTGGGGACTCCCTTGTTCTGCTGGGGGACTTCAACGCTCACGTGGGCAATGACAGTGAGACCTGGAGGGGCGTGGTTGGGAGGAACGGCCCGCCCGACCTGAACTCGAGCGGTGTTCTGTTGCTGGACTTCTGTGCTCGCCATGGATTGTCCATAACGAACACCATGTTCAAGTATAAGGGTGTCCATATGTGCACTTGGCACCAGGACACCCTAGGCCGCAGTTCGATGATCGACTTTGTCATCGTTTCATCGGATCTGCGGCCGTATGTCTTGGACACTCGGGTGAAGAGAGGTGCGGAGCTGTCCACTGACCACTACCTGGTGGTGAGTTGGCTCCGGTGGTGGGGGCGAAAGCCGGTCAGACCTGGCAGGCCCAAACGTGTTGTGAGGGTCTGCTGGGAACGTCTGGCGGAATCCCCTGTGAGACGGAGCTTTAACTCCCATCTCCGGCAAAACTTCGAACACGTCCCGGGGGAGGTGGGGGACATGGAGTCTGAGTGGACCGTGTTCCGTGCCTCCATTGTCGAGGCGGCCGATCGGAGCTGTGGCCGCAAGGTTGTCGGTGCCTGTCGCGGCGGCAACCCTCGAACCCGCTGGTGGACACCTTCGGTGAGGGATGCCGTCAGGCTGAAGAAGGAGTCCTATCGGGCCTTTTTGGCCTGTGGGACTCCGGAAGCAGCTGATGGGTACCGGCGGGCGAAGCGGCATGCGGCTCGGGCGGTTGCTGAGGCAAAAACTCGGGCGTGGGAGGAGTTTGGAGAGGCCATGGAGAAAGACTTCCGTACGGCTTCGAGGCGATTCTGGTCCACCATCCGGCGTCTCAGGGGGGGGAAGCGGTGCAGCACCAACACTGTTTATAGTGGGGATGGTGTGCTGCTGACCTCTACTCGGGACGTTGTGGGCCGGTGGGCAGAGTACTTCGAAGACCTCCTCAATCCCACCAACATGCCTTCCACTGAGGAAGCGGAGCCTGGGGACTCTGGGTTGGGCTCTCCAATCTCTGGGGGCGAGGTCGCCGAGGTGGTTAAAAAGCTCCTCGGTGGCAAGGCTCTGGCGGTGGATGAGATCCGCCCGGGGTTCCTTAAGGCTCTGGATGTTGTAGGGTTGTGTTGGTTGACGCGACTCTGCAATGTCGCATGGACATCAGGGGCAGTTCCCCTGGATTGGCAGACTGGGGTGGTGGTCCCCCTGTTCAAAAAGGGGGACCGGAGGGTGTGCTCCAATTATAGAGGGGTCACACTCTTAAGCCTCCCTGGCAAGGTCTATTCAGGGGTCCTGGAGAGGAGGGTCCGTCGGATAGTCGAACCTCGGATACAGGAAGAGCAGTGTGGTTTTCGTCCTGGTCGTGGAATGCTGGACCAGCTCTACACCCTCGGCAGGGTCCTGGAGGGTGCATGGGAGTTCGCCCAACCAGTCTACATGTGTTTTGTGGACTTGGAGAAGGCGTTCGACCGTGTCCCTCGGGGAGCCCTGTGGGGGGTTCTCCGGGAGTATGGGGTACCGGGCCCTTTGATACGGGCTGTCAGGTCCCTGTATGACCGGTGTCAGAGTCTGGTCCACATTGCCGGCAGTAAGTCGGGCTCGTTTCCGGTGAGAGTTGGACTCCGCCAGGGCTGCCCTTTGTCACCGATTCTGTTCATCACTTTCATGGACAGAATTTCTAGGCGCAGCCAAGGTGTTGAGGGGATCCGATTTGGTGGCCTTAGGATCTCATCTCTGCTTTTCGCAGACGATGTGGTCCTTTTGGCTTCATCAGATCGTGATCTGCAGCTCTCGCTGGAGCGGTTCGCAGCCGAGTGTGAAGCGGCCGGGATGGGGATCAGTGCCTCCAAATCCGAGGCCATGGTCTTGAGCCGGAAAAGGGTAGAGTGCCTTCTCCGGGTCAGGGGGGGTGTCCTGCCCCAAGTGGAGGAGTTTAAGTATCTCGGGATCTTGTTCACGAATGGGGGAAGAAGGGAGCGGGAGATCGACAGGCGGATTGGCGCAGCGTCTGCTGTCAAGCGGGCGCTGTACCGGTCCGTCGTGGTGAAGAGAGAGCTGAGCCAAAAAGCGAAGCTCTCGATTTACCGGTCGATCTACGTTCCCACCCTCATCTATGGTCATGAGCTTTGGGTCATGACCGAAAGAACGAGATCGCGGATACAAGCGGCCGAAATGGGTTTTCTCCGTAGGGTGGCTGGGCTCTCCCTTAGAGATAGGGTGAGAAGCTCAGTCATCCGGGAGGGACTCAGAGTAGAGCCGCTGCTCCTTCACATCGAGAGGAGCCAGTTGAGGTGGCTCGGGCATCTGGTCAGGATGCCTCCTGGACGCCTCCCTGGTGAGGTGTTCCGGGCACGTCCCACCGGGAGGAGGCCCCGGGGAAGACCCAGGACACGCTGGAGGGACTATGTCTCTCGGCTGGCCTGGGAACGCCTCGGGATTCCCCCGGAGGAGCTAGAAGAAGTGGCTGGGGAGAGGGAAGTCTGGGCCTCCCTTCTGAAGCTGCTACCCCCGCGACCCGACCTCGGATAAGCGGAAGAAGATGGATGGATGGATGGATGGATGGATGTATTTATTACATGAATTAAATGACAAACAAGACCTTTATACATTATACATAATATATCTTCATCAATTATAGGGAGAAAAAAAGAAATTGTAAAATACCATTTATAATGTATACATAAGAAACTTAATTGAGCAAAAGTCGGTAACGAACAAATTAATTAGGTTCACAAAAGAATACCAAATCTGGTTGTTACAACCAGGGTTGTTATACAGGTACAAGATAAAATTCACATTTTGCTTTTATGATGCCATGTTATTCTGAGAGACTGTTTGTTCATAGAGTCTTATGTACAGGAAAATTTAAGATGAAACTATTTAAATCAAGGTGGACATTTTCCTTCGACTCTAAAACAATAAAATAACTTATTCATAGAATAACGATAGAACGCCCACTTCGAGGATCCTAACATCTCCCTCAGCACCAAACTAATATCACCACCTGGTGACACAGCTCTCTGTGTGACCACAGCAGATGTGAAGAAGTGCTTCCGGGAAATCAACCCCCGTAAGGCTGCAGGCCCCGACAACATCCCAGGGCGAGTTCTGAGGGACTGTGCACATCAGCTGTCTGTGAGGTGTTGGCGGACATCTTCAACACCTCACTGCCACTGTCATCTGTGCCCACCTGCTTAAAGACCGCCACTATTGTCCCCGTCCCCAAATGCTCCAAAGTGACAAGCCTGAATGACTATCGGCTTATAGCCTTAACATCAGTAGTCATGAAGTGCTTTGAGAGGCAAGTCATGAACCACATCAAGGACTCCATCGATGTCACTGTGGACCCCTCAGTATGTCTATAGGAAGAACAGCTCCACTACTGATGCCATCTCATCGTTGGTCCACACCGCCCTCACCCAAATAGACTCTCTCTTACATCCGTCTTCTCTTTCCGTATTTCTCCTTGACCTTCAACACCATCATCCCACAGACCCTGGTGCAGAAGCTCTTCTCCCTTGGACTGAGTTCCACACTGGGGAACTGCATTCTGGACTTCCTGAAGCAACAGACCTCAGAGTGTCAGGATCCACAACAGCATCTCCTCCTCCATCACCCTCAGCACTGGCTCGCCGCATGGCTGCATGCTGAGCCTCCTCCTCTTCACTCTGCTGACATATGACTGCTCGGCAAGGCACCTCAGCTGTCTTATAGTGAAGTTTGTTGATGACAGAGCATCAATAGTAGTGGGACTCATCACAAACAGTGATGAGTCCAATTACAGAGCGGAGGTGGAATACCTGGTGCAGTGGTGCAGAGAAAATAACCTCTGCATCAATGTATTGATGTATTGACCAAGGAGATGATGGTGAATTTCAGAAGGGGCAAGGATCCTCTTCAGCCCCTGTACGTCAGAGGAGCAGCTTTGGTCTCCAGATACAGGTACCTTAATTTGCATACTAACTATTTAGTATGCAACACCTCCCGTCTAGTCAGGAAGGCCCACCAGCGTCTCTACTTCCTCAGGAAGCTGCAGAGCTGGACTTGGGAACTCAGTCCTGAGGAGCTTCAATCGCTGTATGGTGGAGAGCGTTCTCTGTCTGCATCACCATGTGATACAGCAACTGCACTGCCGCTAAGAGGACGGCTCTGCAGAGGGTGGTCAAGGCTGCACAAAGGATTGTGGGGAGCAACCTTTAGATCTTTTGATCTGGGACCCAAGTACAAATTTAGTACCACAAACTATCAAGGTGTTATGACAGTAAAAAACCTTGAATCCTTGAACCATATCAACAATTTGTGCATCGGGTAATACACTGAGCATACTACAGGTAAATGTTAATTAATTTGGTTAAGAATAATTATTGTATTATCAATAAATGACTTCTAATTGATATTCTTAGTTGCCAAAGGAACACAATAACGCCTTTATCAGCTCAGAGGTTCAAACTGATGAAAAATTAGAATGGATGGCATCTACTAAAATATTCCTCGCATTTTCCATGTTCTTTCAGCAAACAGTTGAGACAGGGTTGTTTTTGGTTTCACCACTATTTACCTGCTACTTTACCCGCCATTGAAATTATTCGTAAAAGTTTGTCTGTTAATCTGCAGCTCATGTGACCAAACCAGATGAGATGAACAGTTAAAACACTCAACATTGTCTTGTACACAACCTCTAGTTGGATAACCCCAAGATCACTGGGTTTTCTTAAAAGATAGTCTCTGGGAACAGTTCTTCAAAATATAGTCAGTGTTTTCAGCAAATTTGAGCTGACTGTCCAGGAATGACCCGAGGTATTTAAAATTAGCCAAAGTTTCAACAGGTTAGCCATCGAGTGAAACTGGATGTCATGATGGATTTACTATTTTCAGACCCACATGCAGAACACAATACAGGAGAGGTATGTACGGTAATTGGTTTATTGTGAAACGGCAAGTAAAGGGTGTAGAAGCTCGGGTCTGGTCCAGGGAGGAAACGGGTTCACGGAGCGATCGGCTCTCTAAAGAGGCAGAGCAGAATGGTGAGGTCAGGGTTGTCGGAAACGGGAGAGTCACAGAATAAACGGAGCTTACTTGTGGTTCGATGGTGTGAGATCCAGGAGGGTTCACTGGGAGGTTCGGGGTCTTTGTCTTTTAAGTGGTCCAGGTGGTACGGTGCCTGACGGCTGGTGTCCAGGAAGGAAACGGGGAAATGCGTCGGAGGGCGGACAGGTAGGCTCGGGCTTGGCGGGGACAAAGGAGCGATGCAACTGCCAGTCGTGGAATCCGGGGGGGAACTTGTAATCAGACTGAGGAGGTGAGTCTGGGAGCTCGGGCAACCAGTGGGTAGGACCCACGGCGTCACGAGGGGAATCTCGATCAGAGATGCAGACAGGATCCGTAAGGGCTTCTCCGGAGGGAAAAACCTGAAGGCAGAAAACAACAGGAAAAAATCACTGGGGAATTAAGGTCAACGAGAATTCAGATCAACGAGGAAGGATAAGAGGCTAGTTCTAGGAGGCTCAGAGGTACCGTTTCTGGCTAACACTCGGGCGCTGAAGGACTGGCAGGAGCCTCCTTTAGTACACGCTGCTGATGAGTTGATCAGGTTCAGGTGTGCTTGATGGCGGTCTACACACACACTCCCGTCGGGTGAGTATGGCGCCATCTGTCGTGAAAGGTGAGTGTATGCACAGAAAAACCCACAAAAGAACCAAAGGAACCCCGAACCACAACAGTACCCCCCCCTTAACGGCCGCCACCTGGCGGCCTCGAAGAACCGGACGTCAGTGAGGAACGGTAGTCGGTGATGAGGGATGGATCCAAAATAAAAGAACCCGGGACCCAAGAACGCTCCTCCGGACCGTAGCCCTCCCAGTCGACGAGGTACTGCCAGCCGCGACCTCGCCGACGGGAGTCCACGATCCGGTGGACGGAATAAGCAGGGTGGCCATCAACGTCACGGGGGGGAGGAGGGGCGTCGGCTGGAGGGCAGAGCGGGCTGGTCCGGACGGGTTTAATGTGGGACACATGGAAGGTGGGATGGACGCGGAGGGAAGTGGGCAAACGGAGACGGACAGCGGATGGACTGATGACGGCTTCTATAGTAAAAGGACCAATATAACGAGGAGCTAATTTTTTAGACATAGATTTGAGGGGAATGTCTCGGGAGGACAACCAAACCTGTTGACCGGGTGTGTAGGTGGGAGCAGGAATCCTCCTGCGGTCAGCCTGGCGTTTAATCTGTTCGACAGTGCGGTTGAGATTGTCTATAGTAGCCTTCCAAACCCTCTGACAGCGACGGATGTGGTGACGGACGGAGGTGACAGAAATATTCTCTTCCTTGGCTGAGAGTAGAGGTGGTTGATAGCCGAGGGATGCTTCGAATGGGGACAGACCTGTAGCAGCGGAAACATGGCTGTTATGGGCATACTCCACCCAAGGGAGATATTGAGACCAGTCAGAGGGGTTGGAGGATGAAAAACAACGAAGGGTGGTTTCCAGATCCTGATTGAGACGTTCTGTTTGGCCATTGGACTGCGGATGAAAACCAGATGTGAGTGAAACATTGGCGTGTAATGCTGAACAAAAATTCTTCCAAACCTGGGAGATGAATTGTGGTCCTCGATCCGATAGGATGTTCTGCGGGATGCCATGAAGCCGGAAAACGTGTTTGACCAGAAGTTGTGCTGTTTGGAAGGCCGTGGGTAATTTACGGAGGGGAACGAAATGGCAAGCTTTGGAGAAGCGGTCAACAATGGAGAGGATGGTGGTCATGCCTTTGGAGGGTGGCAACCCGGTGACGAAGTCTATCGATATGTGGGACCATGGGCGCTTTGGAATAGGAAGTGGCTGAAGGAGACCAGCCGGGGGTTGATGGGATGTCTTATTACGGGAACAGACGGTGCAGGCTCGAACATAATCCCGGACATCTTTGTGAACGGACGGCCACCAGAACCTTCGGTTGACTAGGGCGACGGTGCGACTGATGCCGGGATGACCAGAAAACTTTGATGCGTGAATCCACTGAAGAAAACGGGCCCGGGCGGAGGAAGGAACGAAGGTCTTATTGGGTGGACAGGAATCAGGAGCTGGGTCGGACAGTTGTGCTTGTTTTATAATGTCTTCTATTTCCCAGGTTATTGCTGCAACTGTGCAGCTGGGAGGGAGGATGGTGGCTGGAACCTTCTCAAAGTCATCAGATGAGTAGAGACGGGAAAGGGCATCAGGTTTTATGTTGCGAGATCCTGGGCGATATGAAATGGAGAGGTTGAACCGGGAGAAGAATAACGACCAGCGTGATTGTCGTGGATCTAGCCGTCTCGCGGAACGTAGGTAGGACAAATTCTTGTGGTCGGTCCAAACCAAGACTGGAAGCTCTGCCCCCTCCAGCCAGTGTCTCCACTCCTCCAGGGCCAACTTTATGGCTAGTAGTTCCCGGTCCCCCACATCATAGTTCCTTTCAGGTGGTGTTAATCTGCGTGAAAAAAAGGCACAGGGGTGAGTTTTATTGTCTTGGGGTGATATCTGAGACAATACTGCTCCAACTCCGGAATCAGACGCATCCACTTCTACGATGAACTGCCTAGAGGGGTCCGGTTGAATGAGGATGGGTGCGGTGGCAAAGAGGTTCTTGAGACGAGAGAAGGCAGCCAGTCTCCGGGGTCCAACTGAAAGGAATCTTGGTAGAGGTTAGAGCGGTAAGAGGTAAGGCTGTCTGACTGTAATTGCGGATAAAACGACGGTAAAAATTGGCAAATCCGAGGAAACGTTGTAGCTGTTTGCGGGTCTCTGGTCTTGGCCACTCCAGGACCGCCCGAATCTTTTCCTCCGTCGGCCTTACCTGTCCGCCCCCAAGAATGAAACCCAGAAATGACACAGACGACTTGTGGAATTCACACTTTTCTGCCTTGACATATAGCTTGTTTTCTAAAAGTCTCTGCAAAACCAGACGGACGTGATGCTTGTGTTCATCTAAGGATTTAGAGTAAATCAGAATGTCATCGAGATAAACGAATACAAAAATGTTTAGGAAGTCTCTTAAAACATCGTTTATCAGAGCTTGGAAAAAGGCAGGAGCATTCGACAATCCAAACGGCATAACAAGATACTCAAACTGCCCAATGGGTGTTTTAAATGCTGTCTTCCATTCGTCTCCCTTACGAATGCGCAGAAGGTGGTAAGCATTTCTTAAGTCCAGCTTGGAGAAAACTGTTGCTCCATGGACTGGTTCGAAAGCTGATGACAGCAGCGGAAGGGGATATTTGTTTTTAACTGTAATATTATTTAGTCCCCTGTAGTCAATGCATGGTCTCAATGAGCCATCTTTTTTCCCTACGAAGAAAAACCCTGCTCCCAGGGGTGACGAAGATGGGCGGATTATGCCCGCGGCTAACGACTCTTTAATGTATTTTTCCATGGTTTCTCTTTCAGGACGGGCACCGGGTAAGAGATCTATGGAGCAATCGTACGGACGAGAAGGAGGTAGAGAGAGAGCCTTGGACTTACTGAAAACGGGAGTGAGATCATGGTATTCTGGAGGAATGATGGACAGGTCGACTGGATCAGCCTCCTGCGGCTCAGCCGGCGGAGGACCTGGGGGAACAGCTGAGCGGAGACATGATGAGTGACATGACGTGGACCAAGATTCTACACGCCTGTCTGACCAGTGAATTTGTGGGTTGTGTTGTTGCAACCATCGAAACCCAAGGATTATAGGCGAGTTGGATGTGGGAAACACGAAAAATGAAATGAACTCACTGTGATTACCGGAGATTATGAGGTGAAGCGGTTTGGTTTGGTGGGAGATCTGTGGAAGAGTCTTCCCATCTAGGGCAGTAACTCGCAATGGAACAGACAAAGGTTCGGTTTCTATGGCCATTTGTTTAACCAAGGACTCGTCTATGAGGTTCTGTTTGCAGCCAGAGTCAACAAGGGCAGACAACGGGACGGAATGATTGTGATAAATTATTGTGGCAGGTAATAATAATCGAGGAGAGTCTTTGCTTAACAAATGGTCCGCCAACCTCCTCGTTTCTAAAAGCGGACCTGGGGGTTTAAACGGACAGGGCACTGAGCGAGAAAATGACCAGGGGAACCACAATAAATGCATAGGCGGGCTGATATGCGTCGTTGCCGCTCCTCAGGAGTTAGCCGAGTCCGCCCCACCTGCATGGGTTCGGGCTCCTGGGGAGCTCGGGGAGGAGAGACCCCCGGAGTGAGAGTCAAACCCCCCAACTGTTTCGCTGGCAGATTTCTCCGGCTCCTTTCTCTAGCGCGAGACCGGATTCTAATGTCAAGACGAATAGTTAAATCTATCAACTCTTCTAACGTTTTTGGTTCGTCTAGTGTAGCTAGTTCGTCTTTTAATGATTCGTTCAGGGCATTAAAGTATGCACTCTTTAATGCCGCGGCATTCCAGCCAGTCGCTGCAGCTTTAATGCGGAAATCCACCGCAAAGTCAGCGACGGTTCGGTGACCCTGCTTAATGTTCCATAATTCACGGGAATTAAAGGATTTGTCAGAATCGTGGCTGAAAACTTGTCTGAACTCCTTTAAAAAATCTTCAAACGAGCACCCATACTGAGCTGGATTCGGGAAACGGGCTTCTGCCCATAATAACGCTCGTCCAGACAACAAAGACAGAACGTACGCAATCTTTGCGCCGTCTTGGGAGAAACTTTGTGGGGCATGGTTAAAGATGATTGAGCATTGAAGCAGAAATCCATTACATTTACTTATATCACCTGAGAATCTCTCCGGAGTTGGAGGACGGATGTCGGAAAACGTAGGCTGGATTGCGGGGACCGGAGCTGGATCGGGTGCGGGAGCTGGGGTCGGAGCCCGAGGAGTGGAACCCTGGAGAAAATGTGCTAATTCGGTTAATCGTTGATTAGTCTCTGCTTGCTGTCTGCTTAGTTCTCTTAATACGGTTTCGTGTGTTTGCAGAAGTGACTGTTGGTCGGACAATGTTCTCCGTATTGCGTCTGCTGGACTGAGTGTTTGGCCCGAGTGTTCTGTCATGATGGATTTACTATTTTCAGACCCACATGCAGAACACAATACAGGAGAGGTATGTACGGTAATTGGTTTATTGTGAAACGGCAAGTAAAGGGTGTAGAAGCTCGGGTCTGGTCCAGGGAGGAAACGGGTTCACGGAGCGATCGGCTCTCTAAAGAGGCAGAGCAGAATGGTGAGTTCAGGGTTGTCGGAAACGGGAGAGTCACAGAATAAACGGAGCTTACTTGTGGTTCGATGGTGTGAGATCCAGGAGGGTTCACTGGGAGGTTCGGGGTCTTTGTCTTTTAAGTGGTCCAGGTGGTACGGTGCCTGACGGCTGGTGTCCAGGAAGGAAACGGGGAAATGCGTCGGAGGGCGGACACGTAGGCTCGGGCTTGGCGGGGACAAAGGAGCGATGCAACTGCCAGTCGTGGAATCCGGGGGGGAACTTGTAATCAGACTGAGGAGGTGAGTCTGGGAGCTCGGGCAACCAGTGGGTAGGACCCACGGCGTCACGAGGGGAATCTCGATCAGAGATGCAGACAGGATCCGTAAGGGCTTCTCCGGAGGGAAAAACCTGAAGGCAGAAAACAACAGGAAAAAATCACTGGGGAATTAAGGTCAACGAGAATTCAGATCAACGAGGAAGGATAAGAGGCTAGTTCTAGGAGGCTCAGAGGTACCGTTTCTGGCTAACACTCGGGCGCTGAAGGACTGGCAGGAGCCTCCTTTAGTACACGCTGCTGATGAGTTGATCAGGTTCAGGTGTGCTTGATGGCGGTCTACACACACACTCCCGTCGGGTGAGTATGGCGCCATCTGTCGTGAAAGGTGAGTGTATGCACAGAAAAACCCACAAAAGAACCAAAGGAACCCCGAACCACAACACTGTTACTGCCTGCCAGTGTCAGGGAGGTGGCAGAGTGAGCAGGTGGAGGGGGTGAGATGATCCAGGAGAGTAGGTAGGCCAGACCCAACTTGACAAACAAACAGACACTCACTGACACACCCCTTCTTACTCTCATAAGCACACACACAGACACCCACACTCAAAGTTGAGACACACAACAATGGATGCCGTACATACACTCACCCTCCCTATACACACACTATATTCCCAGGTCCATGTAACGATAGCCAACGGGTGCAACTAGCTCCGGGACTCAGGAGGTGGTCCCCTTCAGTCCAGCTTGGAGACAAGTAGACAGCCCAAGATCCTGTTTTAGCAGAACAACCAATCAGGCCAGATAACGGCCGGGCACCATCTGAACGACACTTGTCCCATTTGGAGATGAGGCCAGAAAAACCCAGCAAAACAAAGCCGCAACAGGACAAAACAGTCCCAAACCCAACACTATAAACTTCCGATCTCCAACATCAATTTAGCTCAATAGAGCTCATAGATTCTAAACTCACACCCCTGAACACAGACGTTCTGAATCTCCGCCAAAAGGGGCACAATGCTGCAAGAAAGCTCCAAACCTGAAAAGCCAATGATGACCCACCTTCATAGAAGGTCAACAGCCCTCACCATGCCCCAGTTGGTGAAGGCATGGTGAGCAAACATCACTGCCACTGCAACCATCCCAAGGAGAACCACCATCAAGCCTAGTTACACTGTCAGCGACCCTACATCCAAAAAGGGATGTAACCCCCCTCCCCCCCCCCCCACCTCCCCAGAACACACACTGCAACCCCTAGTCCCCAAAACCATATGTTCGTATGTATGTAGGGGCACAGTAAAAAGCACCAACCCCAGGTGAAGCAGCACCACAAAGGAACACCACAATCTACCACACAGTGGAGGGCAAGGTGCAGCAAGAAGTGCCCAATGCAAAAGCCATGTACAAAGTTCACACTACGAAAAAACATCCCCACAAGCTCAACAAAGCCATCCTACGAAAGCTCACAACTGTAAAAAGAAGACCCACAAAACCCAGAAAGCTGGGTGACATGCTTGTCATGGTATGGTATGCTTGTCACCCAGAAAGCAGCTGGAAGGGGTCCTGTGAAAAAACCTATACCAAAGCCCATATAGGGCAAAAAGCTCAAAGAACCAAAATCAAAACCCACCAAGAAGCTGAGTGTACTCCATACAGAACAAACAACTTGGCCCAGCCATTCTACACAAACCACACAGACTATCTGACAATGTCTCAAAACAAAACTGCATATGGAAACTAGTTTAAATGGAGTGAAACACTATTTCCTTCTGTACATCATGGTCTTTAGGTGTCTCATTAAAATGTTTTGTAAATTTAGATTCTCTTAAAAGCTGCAGTTTATAAAAAAATTTAAAAAAACATAAAAAAATGTTTTTTACATTTTTGTTGGAACTGTCAGTGTTTCATGATAGTATGGTATAAAAAATTAACTCCTCCACTTCCTCCCAATACTAATATTGTCATCCGTAGAAATACACTGATCCTGCTCAAAAACAACATACCAGAGCTCTGAGGATGGTCTCATCATTGTCAATCATGTACGAGCTCTATGTGCAAATGGCGGAAAAACAATTTACCTTTACAGAAGAACTAGCCTAGCCTGAGCAATCATGACAAGCTCTACAGTTGGGAAGACTATGTAGCATAGCAGAGAGCAAGGGGGAGGAATGAGCAACATGTACACACACATGATTGACAGTGCTAAAAACCTCCTCCTGGCTCTGATAGTGTGTTTCTGACCAAGTGTTGTATTTCTGCACTGGGAAAAAGCAGAGGAGGTTGCCATATTATTATTACAACATAGCTGTAGTTTTAACAAATGTAAAAACAGTTGCTTACTGACCTTGCTGTATGGCTGTAAAAAAGATTTTTTACTCAATTTCTTTCACTTTGATCATGAGCTACAGAAATGAGGCATACATTTTAAATTGATTCCTACCTTTATAGACTGTGTGATCCTCCACAGCAGAAGAAGGGTGACCTTTTTTGACAATAAAGGTCCAAGGATCTCTGTAAAAAACATAAAGAAAGAACAAATAAGCCAAAATACAAGAAATTACAATAAATATCCAAGTAAAATGCACTTAATGCACATAAAGACATGTGGGTAGAGGTCAACAAAAGTGTATACACATGCATGTTTATGGAGAGGTATGGGGAACATTTTCTGCCTTTTAGTTGAGAAGAGACTGCACATGCACAGACAAGGTCATTGACAAGGATGATGGTGTGACAGAATTTTTCTTAAACCGAGTTAAAATGAAAATTGTGCATACTTTTCAATGAAGTTTATCCTTGTGGTTTCACCAAGTTATAGCATCTGTTTCTCTCCCTCAGTCCACTAAAGTTCAGTGGGAATCACAGAAAACTCCATGATAAAGGCTCACAAAACAGAAGCTCACAACAAGGGATAGAAGTTAAAACCTTCTAAAATATATACATTTCCTGCTAGATAAGCCAGACAAGCATATGAAAGATTTTGTCTACACCTTTCAAGGCCTGTTGATAGTCAAGGCTGGAGGGTGGAGTTATAGAGCCTGATGTAAAGTAAACAATTGAATTTCACAGAACCAGCAGCATGGATGTCATGCATGTTAGGTCTGTTTGATTTCTATACCTTTACTTAGTTCTGCATGAGGAGCAGGGTTTCCCCCAGAAAACTTGCTAAGCCCGGTGGTCGGGGCGAAAACGTGGTCCACTGGCGGTCCACCGTGTTTTTGTATTAAAAGATATCAAGTAGACAGGAAATGTAAAATTATTACTGGGTAATTATATGTTACGGGAAAACATTGCCAGTGAAATCCTATTTAAACCCAAAACAAATTGAAAAAACACAATTAAAATGAATATCAATTATTTGCACTTCTATTTAATCCAAATTAAGTCAGTGGTTCCATCATGCCCCCAGGCCTTCAGGGGCCCCATAAATGCTAATATTTTAACACAGATCACAGATATATAAATGTAGCATTTATTTATTGAGCTCAAAGTTATTGAAATCAAAGTTAGCAGCATTGATAAATGCTGCTAACTTTGATTTAATAGCTTCAGCATACATTAATTAAAATATTTGGTAACACTTTATTTGACAGGGTGTGAAAAGACTGTCATAACACTGTCATAAACATGACATAACACCTGTCATGAACATGAGAAAGTCTTCATGAACATTTATGACTGTTGTTATAAAGTGTCATTCGGTAAATCTTGACACTTTTAATACAAAGTTGACATTATTCAAAATTGTCTTCATTATAACAACTTGACATTAACCAAGAATCATCATATGTCATAAATATGTCATAATAGTTGTCATAATAATGTCATTAAGTGTTATTACACTGTCAACCAAAACAGTAACAAAACAGTAATTGACATGTCCCCTACCTGAAAAAAACGAAACAAGTAGGACCAATAATAAAGATTTCATTAAGCTTTATTACACTGTAAATTGATTTAATATCAAAGGGATCTTTTACATCAAGTGGAACAAGTAGCAACAGTTATGAAGATGTCATTAAGTGTTATTACAGTGTCAAATACTATATTAACAGTCATTAATATTATCTCTTACCTCAAGTAAAGTGAAACTAGTAGCAACAATTATAAAGATGTCGTTCAGTGTTATTAGTGTCAAATGATATGCTAACAAAGTCATTGATATTAAGTCTCAGGTGAAGTGGGACACACTGAACTACTTATAACTACCATCATAGTTGTAGAACAAACCCTTTGTACATTGGAATAAAACTTGTTCTTCAAACAGAAGGTTTAACTTCTGGTCAGTATATTGTAACTCTGAAACACTGATTGAAAAACTAAAACAGAATTACTTATTCTTTAACTTAAGAAAATAGGTTCTTTCAACAGTCAGCCATCTACTTCGTTATAGCCTTCCTGTAATGCTCTGAAAACAGGGAGATCTTCTTGTTGTCTTCATTTCCTGGAAGCAGCTCTTTGAAGGTGTCCAGAATGCTCAGAAATTATAGCTGTTCTTGCAGTAATTGTGGTCAATGTTAATCATGGTGAAAGCCTTTTCATGAATTCTAACTTGGTGAATCTCTTCTGGACAATCTCATAGTGGGTGATGACTCAATTCATTGTGGTCACCTAAAAAAGAACAAAAACAAATAAACAAAAAACAATGTGATTTTAATTCAGCATTTATTTAAATACCATTCCAAAAATGTCCCTTGCTGTCAGAATGGCAGACAAATGTCGAGTTAACATGAATGGTTGTTATAAAGTGCAATACAATTATTTCTTAATACAAGTAGCATAATGACTAGAGCTGAACAAAATTATTCTGATCAAATATTTGTTTGGCAGAAGTTCATACAGACCGCCACTGTTGTTATTCAGAATGCATCATTTAATGTATAATTTTAGGTACATGAGTGGATCTTTTCACTTAATGAGCATTCAGAATTGTTTCCAACCAGATACTCTGGCTTATGGATGTTTGCAAGAAGTTTATTAATAAATAAATATATTAAACACCAGTTTTACATTTGACAACAATTAGTTGTCTAAAACGTAACTTATTAACTCAGTTGGTGGATGTTGATTCCTGTTTCCCCTTCCCCACAGACCTGTCCACTCCAACCCACCTGGAGAAAGTAGTAACACAAAAATGACGTACCTAATTTTCTTGGGGAATATTTCATCTCCTCTTTGGTCAAACAATGACTTCTTTCTCTGGTGCCTGGTCCTCATTATCATCCTCCACACCATAGCATGTCTTCATTAGCCCCCCCCCCCATGTCTCCTTAGGCTAAAATTGTTCTTCATGTGGCCAAAGTCGGCAAAGCAAAGAACACAAGCACCATGTCACATCAGCCAACTTGCTAAATAATTCACATAAATGATAACTTTGACTAACATATTAGCTTTTAATTTGCTAGATTAAAATTGGAGAGAAAAAATCTATTTGTCTGCCTCTAAAATATGTTTAAGATTAAGCGCTAACCTTACAGTTATGGAGTTTAATAACTTTAGCTGACATTAGCTTACAGAAAGGTAGGATTGGATTGAATTGTCCATAGTTAACATTATAAAGAAAGAGAACATAGTCAATGTTATTTTCTCAAAGAAAATGTGAAGTTAATAAGACACATACCTCATATACTTTATACTATTAGGTGACAAACTTCAGCTTCTTTGTAAACAGGAGGTCTGGCTGTTAAAATGTTACCACTTGTGTTAGGTTGGCCCCACAAGATGGAAGATTTCTTCTTCACCAACACACTGCACGCCTGTTCGTGCACTGCTGCCTCTCACTGGTGGAGATGGTTTATTGCACTACTTAAAACAGCCTTAAAGAATGTTTCAAATGCAAAGTTCATAAGTGCTATGTAGACATCTTGCTGTAAAACTTTAGGATCAATTAAATTAAGTAATTTAAGACTAAACAAAATGGCAGAGCAATATAATATTACCACATAAAGCTTCATAATTTTTTAATTTAATCGGTAATACTATTATATCAAATTTATGTCAGATCATGATTTCTTGGTTACTGTCAAGTTGTCATAACAAAGACAATTTTGTCTAGGTTAATGACAAGTTGTTATAAAAAATACATTTTGAATAATGTCAACGTTGTATTAAAAGTGTCAAGATTTACCGAATGACACTTTATGACAACAGTCATAAATATTCATGAAGACTGTTTCATGTTCATGACAGATGTTATGTCATGTTTATGACAATGTCATGACAGTCTTATTCACACCCCATCTAATAAATGTTACCAAGTATTTTTAATCTAGTCACCCTCTCCTAGATTTCACTAAATCTAACACAGAAGCTGTAAGAGGTGCTGATGTTTTTAGCAGCAAGAGGGGCTCCTAAGTCAAATTTTGTTCAAGGCCCCATATAGCTTTGAATCGGCCCTGCATGATGCGCTAAATCCGCTGCACTGCGCAGAGATGCGCAACAAGCAGGAGATTTAATTAAATGCTGCTAATGTGGCTTTAGTAACTCTTCCATTGTGTGTTTTTTGAGTTTTTAAATACACAGAAACTGTTGTGGTTGCCCAACACTAAAGGAACAAGTTTTTCTAATCTTCTCGCCACCTCATCAACTCTGGCTGACTAAGTAGACAAAGCATTTGATACGGTTTGATGCATCTAGTAACCAGAAAAATAGTACTAAACATAATAATAAAATAATATAAAGCCAGTGAGATGCATGATTACTAGGAGAGCATGGAAGCTCCTCACCTGAACTGGCATGGTGAATAGTTAGTGCTGGTTTGTTAACCACTAACACACTGGCCAACCGGGACAATACATAAACTTTACAGGGAAATGGAAACCCTAGGCAGTGTTTTGAGATGTAAACGCTGCATATAATTCTGTGTTCACAAAGAGAAATCATTCTCACCACTCCCTCAACGTGCAGCTCTGAAAGCATGACTACAAGTTATTCCTGCGGTTCACATTGAACTGCACAACCAGAGCTAATGCAGCGGGGTTCAAACTTTTATCTTGATGTAGAGTTCTTTAAAGAAACATAAACATCCATGCAGGTCATCCTGTGTCCAGTTTGAGTGAAAGGAGGTGCTCGTGATCTGCGCTGAGATCAAGCAGCGGCAGCGTGGGCTTCAATGCACAGAGGCGCCAGCTGTGTGATTGGTCCGCTATCCCGGCTTTAAATGCATAAACTATAAACTTTTGGAAATAAATTTGCTCACCCAGTGAAATGATCAGATCAACACACGCTTGCAATATGGCATTAACTTAAAAAAAAAAAAAAAAGTATTTATTTTCTTTTGCATTAATTTTTCTAACAACAACAAAAACAAAAAAAACTGCTTGGCCTGGCGCAGTTGCTAGTAAAGCATGGCGGGCTGCCAGGCTTATAATACACTGGGGGAAACCCTGGAGGAGTTGATAGAGTTCCTTAGAAAGAATGGAATGCAGAAGTCATGTGGGTCATGGAGCTTCAGTTCCAAACAGCAGTTCCAGCACTGAACATTACTCATTCTCAGTGTTTCATTAGTGTTTCTCCGGTAAGTTGATGAAAATATAATATTTTCTTGCTATTGTGAAGTGTCAACTGACTGTGCTGTACCGTAATTTATCAACAGTGATATTTTATGTCGCCAGTTTTTGTTAATGAAGCATTAACAAAGCTGCAGTTAAAATACAGCTAGCAAGAGTTTTCTTGCTAGCTGTATTTTAACTGCAGCTTCTTCAAGCTGACAGCTTTAAAGGTTTTTTGGGGGTGGGGGGTTCAATCTGTCTAATTCAGCGTTTTGCAATATTCATTGCAGCTTAACTGTTGAAAGTGATAATTTTCTCATGTTTATGGTAATTCAGGTTACTGAACTGTCTCAACTAGGAAATATTTTCTCTTTTTTTCTGCAAAATCGATGTGGGTAATTTAGTTTAAGCTATTTCCTTCATCTGAGACGGCTGCATAAATGGGGACATTATCATTAAGGATAAAGTGATTGTAAAGATGAGTAATTTTGAAAATATATTTTCCAGGTAAACCACACAAGAATGATTTCAGTGAATTAAAGCATGATGCAAACAAAGCATTACAAAGGTAAGATCGTCTCTGTCCTACAAAAGCACTGAATCAAAAATGATTGAACACCATACATTTAACACCTAAACCTTTATAAAAATTTTATTGCAGGACAGTTGATTAATTTGCTTTGTATCATTTATATTATTAATGTCCAGGACCTCTGCCAGAAAACTGTTGCCATCCTCCTGACACTGTAGCTGTCTGAGTTGACTGTCAGAAGAAACTGCCCAAGAGAGATTTTCCTATGTAAGCTGCTCTCAATGTTTTTGAGGATGATTTTGCTTCCTGACAATATAAAAACATACAGGTGCTGTTGCTCCTGTATGACCAGCCAAAGTCACATCTCCAAAAAGCTTCCCTGTTCCTAGATAAGACTTAATCCAGAGTTAGCACACATTCTCTGTTCACCTCTGTCAGACTGTTATCTTTAGTCTGAGCATGTGGAGAACCTCTCCTGACCCACTTTGGTGCAGTTGATATCTGTTTTTAAAGTGGTTTATAAATAAAATTGACATTGATATTGACCTGGTTCCAGCTTAATGTGCTGCAGTCTTCTTTGCTGCGTTCTGCTGTCTGGGAGCAGAATACTCATGGACTTGAAGAACCATATAGCTTGTTGACCTCATAGAAAAACTGCACTGTATGACCTTTTTCAATGTGCATTTGCCCCATCTAAGGTTAAACCTATTTGTACGACTGCATTATTTTTCTTGTCTCAAGTTCTCCTATCCTCCTTGTGAAATTTTGCATATAATAAACAGTATAAATGAAAATAAAGTACTTTATTAAAGCTTCCCATTTTACATACTTTATAATTTGTTTGATAACATATACATTTATTTTGTCATCTAATATTTTTAAAGCGAAACAGTTTCATTTAAGCATTTTAATCAATAAAGTACAGTTTTATAACAGTTGTCTGGCTACAAGTACAAATAACTCTGGTGTAGACCCCAAATACTCACTTCTTATTAGGAAAACATAGATTAATTCTTCTGCAACAGAAAATAAGAATTTGTTCCAGGTCTTCAGCCAAAACATCTACAGCTATACATTTCCCTCAGTTATTTTAAATCTCTTTAATCTGACTAATGTAATTTAACTCTGCATTAAACTATTTTTCCATCTTTAATATCTGGATTTTTTTTTTAGAATATTTAAATTTCTTTGTAGATCTGAAGGTAAGCTGGAGTAAAGCTAACTGCTGGCACAGACATAAGGTATACCATTCTCATGCTAACAAACAAAGGACATCAGAAACAACCCTAATAGGTATTACTCCTGTGTTTTCCTATTTACATGCATAATATTATTATAAAACTCTTTAAATATACCTATCAGTGTATTGCATAGACACTTCGATATGTTCTGTAACCTAAATATATTCTACTGTGTTAGCAGTGTCGTTTCCCTATAATTTATCACGTATCACCTCTAAACTGGTACAAATGTCCCTGCTGCATCTAAAATGCTTTGATAAAATACATAGTAAAGTAATCAATTAACTATTGCTCAAAAATAACTGAAAGTCATGGGAGAAAGGAAGAAAAGTCATTTATTTGTGCTACATCACACCAGAAGCCATTCAAACTGACTGACAACATTGAGATCTTGGGAACTATTGAGAGCTACATGAACCACATGACCATGCATCAGCGGGTTCAAAGAGTGTCGCAACTCTCTCTCTCCGTCTTTACCAAACTTTCCATAAATTTAATTGCAGTGTAACGGTTGAAATTTTAACAAAATTAGCGACTTAAGTGAGGTTTTGTATGTCTCATTCCAAAAACTACATAGCTACAAAAAATACATAACTATAATGTACACATAAGTCTCAACTGATAAATTCCAATACATTAACATTTTTGTGGCTATTCTGTAATTCCACTCAATTGAGATGACACCAGAGCTTGCTTATTTAGCACCAGTGTGAAAAGAGCAGGCGGCAAGAGTCATTTACTAGGAATCTGTCTGTCACCACATAATTGCTCCCATCCATTTATTTTGTCTTCATCAATACTGGAAACATAACAATAACCTCTTTCTGTCCCTACGTCAGTTATGAAACCCCCTTAATTCTTCCTGCATTATGTATAATATATCAAATGGTTGTTAAGCTAACCACAAGGCATTGGCTTCTAACACAAGATCATCTTATCTCAATCAAACGGTTTGCTACAGACATTGCAAGAAGTATGCAATGTAAATTTAAGCAAGGTTGTGATGTTTTCTACAAGATCCAATTTTTGAAAGTGTTTCTTATTTTATAACAAAAAAAATATTTAGGTTTTGTCCCTTCAGTTATCAACAAACTAAAAATATGGTGGAAAATCTGTCATAGATGACCTGGGTACAGGAGATCGATACGGCTTGAGGCGGTCGTAGTGAACAACTTTGGGTTTAGCTCTGGGATCAAATTGGTCTAACACCTCATCAACACCAGTGTCTGCCTCAAAATTCAGCTGTTTTAAAAGTTTGAAAGGACCAGTCCGTCAAGGAGCCAACTTATGCCTTGACAAAGAGGGGATGTCAACCCACACTAAATCCCCAGGATCATAAGCTTCATGTCTCACTTGCCTGTCATAATAGCACTTCTGTTGTCAGGCAGCGGCAGCAATGTTAATAGCTGTAGTGTGAAAAGCAGAACAGTTTGTTTAGAACACTAGCAGCACACCAATTAGGTGCACCGGTGGGTGTTTGCCTATTGTTAGTGGGAGCACTAAGGAAAAAGATAGTCTGGTACACGAGCCTCCCTACCATGAACCAAAAAGAATGGGGTGAAATTTGTAGTGGCGTGTACACGAGAGTTGTATGCAAACTCAACCTGTTTCATGTGTTCATTCCCTATTTGAAGCAACCGGAATGCGTTACCTGTTGAAGCTCCCGGTTCAATGTGGCTGGCCTGTCGTCCTCTAACATGGAGAATGAGATGTACAATATCACACGGAGATAGCAACCGCCGACGCTATACTGAAGTAACGGCTAGCTCGTGCCAATAAAAAGTCAGACAAACCGTGAAAAGAGTCCCAAACTATCCCAGCGCTGCCACCAGTATAAGACTCGTGGGTGTCCAGATACTGATTCTCCTTTGAAGAATAATCCACAGACATGATTGAGCTCTTTCTCATGGTCGAACATTTAATTTCTTTTTAAGTTGCTCAACCAGCCCTCAACAAACTCCCCGAAACTTCTTAATTTCCAGTGACGCCATGTTGTAAACTGCAGGAAAAAAGGTTGCTCTGAAAAACACGACCGAAACTAGCATTAGTATCAGGTAAAAAAAACAACAGAACATAAGGAAAATACCCTCATAAAGAGATCTAGAATACACATGGAAAATATGGTTGAAAGAGTATGGGACACAGCCACAAAGCAAAACACTCAGAGCCACAAAATGAGGACCTACGAGCTACGGGGACTATAAAAAGAACATCCTGAAGGGGTAGGAGACAACAAGAGAGCACTGGCTTCACTCGAAACGAGCATTAAGGAGTTCAGAACAGCAAAATTTTCTTGGAGCAGAAAGTAACTCACATGAAGGAAAGAGTGGGGAATACTGAAGAAAAGATGACACGTATGGAGCGGGCTGCAACATTTCTACTCCGGGAAATTACCAAACGTTCAGAGAAATGCAACAACTTGGAGTTGAGGATGAGGGGTAACAATATACAAATTCATGACATTCCAGAAGTGGCGAAAACAAATGACACCATCACCTTCATAAAGCCAATTTATTAAATCCCAGACTCAAATCACAGATGGGATGGACTTGTGCATTGAAAGAGCACAATGCTCACTGGTGAATAAACCAAAGGACAGCAAGCCTCCCTCCACCCCCTTCAAGAGTGATCATCATACACTTTCTGGATTATAAGGTGAAGGAACACGTGATAACACAGGCCTGGAAACAAAGGATCTGCTATGAAGGACAGACTGTTTATTTCAATCAAGACTACACAACGGGGATTCAGCAGAAAAGGAAGCAGGTGAGGGAAGTCATCAAACAGCTGAAGGAGAAAAATGTGAATGCGCAGTATCCCTATCTGGCCCAACTCAAAGTGTTTCTGCACACAGGAACAAAGACATTCATCACAGTGGAGGAAGTAGTACATATGCTGAAGGAGATGAGCATCAATGTGAAGAAGAACAGACTAGAGAGAATCCACCATGTGATGGCGCAGACGACAAAGGTGACCAGACATTGGGGCATGCAGAGGGAGCCTGGAATCACAGAGGCGGACCTGAGGGTCCTCCTGGAGTAATGACGTCATCCAAATCAGTATCATGACAACGTTTAACATCTGTATGTATGTGTGCGTTATTTAAAAAGGTAGTTGTTAACCCTCTATGGCATGGCGTTGCCCTCAGGCAACAAACCACATAGCTGTACCTCACATTGCTCCTTTATTTTATTTTTTGGGGGGCATGATTTTTGACATATTTTTGTCCAAAAAATAGTTCTTTTATGAATATAGTTTTTGTTTGATTTGTATTTCATTTCTCATAATCAGTGTAGACAATCTTGGTGTTCTAGACCAATGTTACCCTGAGGCAACAAACCCAAATCTGGTTCCAGGAGGTGTCAGAGTCCGATTTTATGATTGACATGTAATTAGGGACCACCAAGCTCCCAAAGAATGCAGGAAAATATTTCTTCCCCACAAAAATAAAAAGTCATGCCATAGAGGGTTAAATAACTTACCAAATTACAAGAAAATTATGTTCGTTAGAGAGTAGTATCTAGGAATTCGAGTTTTTAAGGTTTTAGACAACTATTAGGAAGTTAATGCACACAGTGCTTTTCCATCAGTGAGCAGCCCACAGCTCTCTGACTTTGGGAGTCTTGGAAGACTTATATTCAAGTTTCAGACCAATTTGAGGGTTCCTGTACCAAAAAGTGTGCTTATAAGAGGCCGATCGATCGGCCACTGATCATAATCAGCCTATTTCCGTGAAAAATTGTATGATCAGTGATTGCTGATCACCAAAACGATCACTTTTATCTCACTTCGCAGCCTGGGTGTGCAGCTCATCTCCTCTTTCCTTCACACTTCGCAAGAGCGCAGCAACAAATCCTGTCATGTGGAACTTTAACGCTCAGTGAATGGGGAAGTTTGCGTGTTGCAGCGGAAAATTACCTCGGGAGTGAAGCACGTCAAAATGCATCAACAAAACGAATATGGCATTTAAAAAACAAGCACTTGATGGAGTTCGGCTATATGGAGGCTTAATGTAGGAACAAAAGGGCATTCGGAGCGTCCGGTAAAGCCGCGCTCAACTACCAACATTCACCCGGTTTAGCATCACGGTCGGAAAGCTAAGCAAATAAACCAAAAAATAATTCAAGTCTTCGAGCTGGCGGTGTAAGACACTGGTTCCGACCGCTGCTATGCGCTACTGGTAGTATTATTTCACAGACAGAGCGCCACTCAACCTCCACCCAGCAGTGAACTCCCACACCGAATGTCTGCTTAAAGCTGCAGCATATAACTTAAGCAAAAAAAAAAAGATTTTAGATATGCATTAAAACCTTTGCCATCCTAACATAAGACAGATAATCTCTGAAAAATAATCAATCTCCTCTGCCACCTCCCTGTGTTCTGCAGAATTACTCAGCTCAGTCAGAAACAGCCAATCAGAACCAGCATTAATCAGCTAGTCATGTTATCAGGAAGTTTTGTTTTAATTACTCAGGATTGTTTATTTTAATGCAACCTGCATATGACTTTGAATGAATATCTCCTTTATTACTTGACATTATTTGATATAGGCAGATTTATTTGACTAATAATTTATGAAACTGAGAGCCTTACTGTTAAATATTATTTTACTGATTGCAGGTTTTTCTGTTGTCCTTTTGACTGAATATTGTTTCTGCAAGTATTTTGCATGTTTATGTCTAAATTAGGTGAATTTATTGCTAGATATTTTTTTAATTTTGCCAGATCACTTAGTATCATTTCTACCTAAGACGAAAAATTAATAGTCAATCCAGGCGATCTGCAAAGATCGGTGATTGGCAGATTGGAATCGGCAGCAAAAAACCTGATCGGAGCATCCCTAGTGCTTATATTTAATTTCGGTTTCTCCTTTTCCTTTGAGGTTACGTTTTGTGTAGCTTTTTTATCAAAGAGGTGACTGATTCAACACAACTCCAGATTTGGCATATCACAATAAACAATAAATCAATTAATAAATCAATAAATGAAAGTTATCGACCTCCTTTTAATTTATCGGCTTTATTGTTTCTTCCTGCTTTTTTCTCTTTCTATTGATGACACTGAATGAAAAAAGGCTCAACTCCGGTGCTCTCCACTGACCCCTACCTTACTCATTTCCTTAGTGTAATGCCCAGTGCACACTACACGATTTTAGAATTGTCGGCCGATTGTCGGCCCATTTTCAAAACTTGAGAGACCACACACTAGCAGACAAAAACAATCATAGGTATAACGGCAAGAGCAACACACCACAAACAAACCGATCACCAACATTCAGATTTCAGACAGAAAATCCCCTAAAGCCCACTATATCACACGTGAATTTAGAGTAAACAAACACGGCTGATGACATAGAAGCAATAGCGATAGTTTGTGAGCTTATTAAACTCATAAATAAACTCCTCCATACTGAGCAGCTCTCTGATAGCAGACAGCATGTCCGCGGTCCACAGCTGAATGCTAAATGTTGTTTGCAGTTTTCAGTTATATAAATCAAGAATCAATCAATGAATGCGGTCAGCTGTCAATCAAATGGTTTCAGGGCTGTGACATGCTAGGTACTGCTAGTGCTACCCCTGAAGTAAATACGAAAATCTGAGAACAGCCGGGCTGAGCTGCACCGGATTTGCTAATGTAAAACAAATTTGGCCAAGGCGGACTGAGACTGTACTAGAGGCAGTCTAGTGGAAAAGTGCCTTTAGATAACTTATCCTTTGGGCTGGCCCTCGTGTGTACTTAAGGAATTTTGGGAAAATGTTGCTTGTATTGCTATTTAAGTAACATAAGCTTACATACTTTACATACTGACACTCTTTGTGAAACACCCAAACTATTTATATCTACAGACTGGAATATGTAAGGACATGTAAAAATAGTTTGAGATTAATTGTGTGCTTGGACCAATTCTCTTTACTATGTCTCCATTTGGAAAAATCATCAGACAGCATAGAATGCATGTTCACTGTTATGCTGATGATCAGTGGTAGAGAAAGTACTAAAACAGTGTACTCAAGTAAAAGCATAAGTAAACAGACAAAAATGTACTCTAGTAAAAGTACCAAAATATTTTTTTACTTGAGTAAAAGTAAAAAAGTACTGACTTTTAAAAATACTTAAGTATTAAAAGTAAAAGGTATTTGCTGAATCGCTAATGCAATGTCAGTAAGTGCACCTATCATTTAATTTTAATACATGAGTAATGTCATTTAATGAACAATGCTGCAGATAAAGCATGTTTTTATTGTGTTTACTCTCTGTGACAGCTTAGAGGCCGTTTACATGCAACCAAGGAAGAGGAGTCGTACTTGGAATAGTCATGTAGCTGTGTTGTAGTCAACACTTACATCCCACAAGTACCAGGATGTGTCATCTAAATGTCGCAGCTAAAATGAAACAAGAAAAAATTTGTTCATGTCTAATTTTGATGAATTTGTCTGAATTGTTGCCTCAGCTTATCGTAACCTGACATCAAGTCAAGACCAAGACCAGCGCCCTAAGCTACATGACAGAATAAAATGTGAAATATGATCAAAGTTGCTTCAAAAATTGATCTGAAAGATCCACATTCCCATAAAATACCTTGATATTAAATACTTAGAGCTGAAATAAATTTAACCAATATCATTATCAATTCAAACTCTTCATTCTGCTTTGCTTCCATTTCTGTGCCACAATCTGCAGAGATCTCGTGCCAACCTCCAAAAAGATAACACCCTGGGCATTTGCCCATATAGGAACCCACCACTGTCTGTACCACTAAACATAGCAATTAAAACAATGGATTAACGGTAAACAAGACTCAACTATGAACACTGACCAAGAAGCAACAAGCAAGAAGTAACCAACCAAAAGGAGCACTGTGACTGCGCTCACTCTCTGTCCTGCAGTAACATCTGCCACCATGACAGGTGACCAAAACAATCAAAGAACAATGAGCATTATCTGTGTGCTCCTATGTTCTTGTTTTATTTATTCACCAATTAATTAAATCTATATATATTTTAATTAAATAGAATAATAATAGCCACTGCAGTGTACGCAGATCATTACAAGAACAAAGAACGGCTCTCAGTGAGGCTCCAGTCCTATCAGTCTTAGTAAAGAGCCATTCAGAAGAATCAGATCGTTCGTGAACGTCACATATTGCAGACTTTGGTCACAGCGTTGCTCCATACATTCGACACGTCAGTCAACACCTCCGCACAATGGACCTTACCAGAGGGGCCGCTTTTCATTGGCTGATGCCCCATCTTTTACGTTGCCAGTAATGGTGAAATTAATAGTAAATAATAAAGACTTTGTGGTACTATATTCTCGTTTAGTGACGTAATTATATTGGTTGTGTTACTACCACCCCCCGCCACTAGCAGGCCCGAAAAGATGCAACTAAGGAGCAGATTTAGAAGTACACAGAAAGCTACAGAATTTGCTAAAAACTGTGAGCTGCGCTGAAGTAAATAAAAGAGAGAAATTCAAATACATGCTGAGAGTGAAACTACTTCCTAAAGATGAAGATATATCACAGATTTTTAAAAAAAACAAAAAACGGGAGACCGCAGATAATATAGGAAATAGCGCCCCCTTCACTTCTGGAGTGCAATGGTCCCATTTCCAAATAAGAAAATGTGTTTTGAACGTGCTCCCGAAACAAAAAGACAGAGTTTCTTTGATAAGTGGTAGTTTTCATTGCCTACCGACAGATAAGGAAACAAAAAGAATTTGGCTAAAAATTCTAAACTTGAAGATAGAACCCAGAATGCTTTATGTGTGCTTGTTTCATTGTGTGGATAAAAAGCCAACGGAAAAAAATCCGCATCTCTGAAGCAACTGAGTCAATGAAGTAGCTAAATATGCTAATGCGGGTTATTTGCAGTCATTTCTGCAAGTCACCATCCCTCCCCGCAATAGCTGTAGGTTGCAGTAAAACAATATCGTCACATTTAAGCTTTGATAGCTGATGTTCCCACATATTTTATAGTGTAAAAGCTCTGACGAACACCAGTTAGTGAGTTGCTAACATGTAAACAAATGGCGGTTCTGGTTTGCGGTTTCTAAAATTGTTTTTAGCAGTAAAAAATTAATGTTCCCCATCACAGACCAAAAAGCAAACATTTGCCCTGAACCCCCCTAGATCTGCATGAAATGGTTCGTTCCTGCTTGGAACGCTTGACAGTGACGGTGCTCAGCAGCAGTCAGTGTGGCAGTTACTATGCTGCTAAGAAAAATTATAAAATCAGGTTTTCAGAAAATAGAAAGAGGGAGAGAGAAAAATGTAAGAGTTTCAATTTGTAACCCAGTTTTTCCCCGAGAGGTGGGTAGACAGTGTGAGATTATCAACCATTCAGCATAGTTAGCTTAGCTACAGACTACTGTTTGCCTCCATTTCACTAACATTTAATGAATTAAGAAAAGAAATTACCAAGATATTCATATATTTAACCTGTCCCTTGAACCTTTTATCACATTTACCAACAGATGAGTCAGTCAGCAGCTGCTCTAAGCCACATCCCTCCTGACAAGCCTCTCCTAAGTGAAATTAAAGCTGTAGTATGTAACTTTTATAAAAATAAAAATACGTTTTTTTTACACATTTGTTAAGACTGTCATTATGTTGTGACAGTATGGCATGAGAGATAGTCTGTGAAAAATCTATTTCCTCTGCTTTCTCAAAGTGCTAGAAACAACCAGTCAGTGGCAGGAGACTGGCTGTCAATCACAATCTCATGTGGCTGTTCATTCTCCTCCCTCTTGCTCTGTGCTGTAGCTAGCATAGCCTGTTGTGAATGCTCAATCTAGTTAGCATAGCTACCAACGACAGCAGATAAACATTCTTCCTGTAATGATAAGTTGTTTTTCAACCATTAGCACATTTAGCAGTGAGTGAATGAGGTTGATTGACAGCACTAAGACCCTCCTACTGTTTCTGATTGGTTGTTTTGGTCGGAACGTTGCATTACTTTAGCCAGTAATAGTAGATCAGGGAGCAGGTGGAGGAGATTGATTGTTTTCACAGATTCTGTCTCATAAACTGTCACAACATGGTGACAGCTTTAAGAAATATGGAGAAAACATATTTTTATTAAAGTTATATACTGCAGCTTGAATAAAATGTAACTAAATAGCATTTTTTGAGAAGTCTGGATTGCTTCATGTATATTTTGCATGTTGCCTATGACTGTTGCACGTACATGTCAGTAATCTAAAACTAATAGAAAAAAATTAAGCTACCTTCTTGCACACTGTATGTGGACTGTTGGATGTAAAATTCATGAGCAGTAAATGTTGTGATAGTATCAGTATTGGTCCAAAGAAAGCAAGGCAGTTGCAAGCCTTTAAAATTGTGACGCTTTTGATGGGTCAAATAAACTCAAAAAATTGTAACAGCAGTTGCGCGGGGGGGGGGGGATTTTTTTTTTGTCATGTGGCCCAAGATTCCTGGCGGCGCCCCTGGACACATGTAAGTCAAGTACTGCTTGGATTTTACAGCGCCACATTAAGTCCCTGAACTTCACATTTTAATGAACAGATCAAAAAAGAACAATGTGACTTGGATGTAATGAGTAACACAATACTTTTGTAGAAATTTAGTGAAGTAGGAAGTACAGATACTTACTGTAAAATGTAGTGGAGTAAAAGTCGAAAGTATCCATGATTAAATCTTCTTAAGTACAAATACATGAAAATTGTACTTAAGTACAGTAACAAAGTACTTATACTTTGTTACTTCCCACCACTGCTGATGATACATAGCTATATCCATCCATAATTCTTGATGAATCCAATCCATCAGAACCTCTGAAAAAGAAACTGCTTAGTCAATGACTTGATCTAGATCAGGGGTCACCAACACGGTGCCCACAGGCACCAGGTCGCCCGAGGGGACCTTGTCTGTCGCCCGCAGAGCAAGTTCTAAAAATAGCCATTGTCATTAGGGAGCACTGCCAAAGAAATTATTTAATTAAATGTTTTTACATTGAAGTAGTAACATTTGTTTATACTTAGAGTTTAAAAAAAGGAAATGATAAAAATGTTTAAAATAAATTGCTTTATGTATAAAACTCTTTCCTACGGTTAAAGTTCAGAACTATGCGCAGACGCCTGCAGGATATTATCAGAGGGCAGCAGCATCTGCAGCTGTACATACTCTGTGAACCTTGAAATTTTCCTTTAAGTAAAAAAAGAAAAGAAAAGTTAAATATTTTTTTATTTAACCCTCTTTACTATTAACAAAATTATGGAGAAAAAAATATCTTTTGTGCCAAAACATCTTGCACGTAGCGCACATCTGTGTGAGTCTCTGGGGGTGAGCACCCAAAGCCTAAATCTTTTTGGTCAGTTTACTTTTGTTTATTTGGCGGCTTGGCTCCTTTTCTGTAAGATAAAAATGAATGACAAGAGTTTGAACCTCCCGTAGTTCTAAGAGCGGTCGTTTGGATCCCGGCTGAGCTTTTTACCGTGTGGGGTTCTGGCAGGTCGTCGGTTTATGAGCTTCTTTGATGTTTCCCGAACTGAGAGCTGATGGGTCACCTGTCGGCTGACATCTGCTGCTCTTCCTGAGCGTCGCGCTAAAACTGCGGGTTAAACAATTTAATCTAGTCGAATTTAATCTAGCCAGAATAGAGTAGAAATTAAGCTAATATTGTTGCTTCACCTTATCGTCCTCTGGACGTCTGACACCACCTGAACCTGCGATCAACACTCTCCTTTTTCCGTGAACCACAAGGGTAGGCTTCGCTTCAATGTCTTTATTATTCAGCATCGTCTGAAAAAAAAAAAAAACAAGTCCGCTGCTCTTATGGTTTAGGTTTGTGCTGATTTTTCCCATTGGGGAGTGGTTGTGCTCTTGCAGGTCAGGTGCAGTGATAGTTTTGTGCTGCCCTATGATCTGTCTGACCTTTTTTTTTTTTTGACATCTGCTGGTGTCAGCCATCGGGTGGCCCATGAGCTGTTCAGTTCGAACAGCCCACAAAAAAAGCTAGTAAACCAACGACCCGCCAGAACCGAACACTGTAAAAAGCTCAGGCAGTATCTTAGAACTACGGGAGGTTCAAACTCCACTCATTCATTTTTAGCTTACAGAAAAATGCCAAACCGTGAAATAAAAGCAAACTGACCAATAAGATTTAGGCTGTGGCGTGCCCCACCCCTCCCCTCACAGACTGTACACAGCTGTGTGTACAACATCTTTTGACACAAAAAGTCTGTTTTTTTCTTCACAATTTTGCTAATGGTAAAGAGGGTAAAGAATGGTAAATGTTCCTTTCTATTTAAAGGAAAATTTCAAGGTACTCAGTGTGTACAGCCGTACAGCTACAGGCGTTACTGCAGCAATCCATACTCTCAGTCACTTGTGGGCAATTTAGAATCACACAGAAAAGCTCCAAAAGGAAATCCCACACTTTGGGAACCACTGCTCTAACATTTGCAGCAAAGTAGAGTGGAGAAGGGACGCAAGCAGTTTGAATTGGGGTGTTCTGGAACAGCTGTGATCCACCTGCAAAGTTTGCAGTGGAGCCTAGCTGAATGAATTAGGATACTGGATGTCAAACTGACCACTTTTTTTCTTTGAACTTACGTTATTTGCTGTTATTTCAACTTAGAGAAAGATTACTGTTTTCTCTCAGCAATGTTTCTCTCCATAGAAGCTACACTTGATCTGGAGTTTTGTTTACCTATGGTACCTTCCTCGAGGTATCAACTGAAATAAAACTGCCATCAACTAATCATTCTCCCTGTACTGCTACTAATGTTTTATTTTCATAAACATAAAAAATAATCCTACATCAGTTCATCTGTTTCTTTTTTATGTTTCTGCTCAAATCCCCAATTGTTCGTGGCAGATGGCTGCTTATACTATCAACAATCTAATCCTGAATCTTAGCAAAATAAATTGTTGATTTCAGGATAAATCAGCAAAGTCACCCTCCTCCTTGTCAATGATGCTGCAGTGGAGAAGGTCAGCAGGTTAGCAGCATTAAATTCCTTTGACCTGGTCCCTCCAAACCTCTGAAGCGGTGGAGAGAGCTCACTCACATTTACACTTTTTCCGTTGGATGAGAAAATCCCATACCGTTTTGCACATCAGGAATTGGAATAAATACAAAGTCCTGTTAAAGCTCACTGTTTGCATTGACCCAAAAATTTGGATATAATGTGCATATCTGTCGATGAAACGGAGACAGCACAGATGGTCTGATGAAAATAAATTCAAAATAACTGCGAAAGCAGCATAGATTATGTAGTAAAGCACAGCCACTTGGATCTACTCAAATGAACTTGTGCATATACATACACATAAAGCAGTGTGTAGAGCTCCCTGTACATTTTGTGTTTGAAAGATCAAAGAGATATGTATGTAACTTTTTACCAACAGTCATTGAGTCTTGGGTTTCAAAATCAGTTGGAATTCTTGACAAACTATGTATTGTCTGATGATAAACTATAACTGATATTTTTTGACAGACATACAAACAAAATAAAAATTTTTAGAACTCTTTTAAACATCAACTTAAAAAGCTTACCGAAATCCTAGATTGCTTATGAAGATGCTGCCTAGCCTGGACAGGCTTTTTTTGGCTGAATCTTCCAAGTTGTTTGAACCTTCATCATTAACCATCATGCACAAGATGAGACCGGCCTTTACATCATCAACAAACTTTGCAAGGCGACAACTTTCCGTCTTCCCCTGGTATGTGTCAAACCTGCAACAGCAAGATTGTGGAAACAGATTAATAAGATGATAACAATAATAGTAATATGCAACAATATAAATTGTTGCATAAATTGTTGCATAAGTGTAGTCAGTGAGATGTATCTGTCAAATTTATCAAATAAAATAAAAGACCATGTGTCCATATTCGTATTTCACAAATTCCCCAGGTTGGAAGAAAATATGCAACACCCCTTCACCTCATTATAAGACAACATCATCTTATAGACTGCTGATATGATAGTAAGAATAACGAGAAATAAATTGCAGTGTAATCCCAGACATATAACTGCAAAACGTAATCATATGAATTACATGCTGCTCTCCAAATGAGAGAAACAAGGTACAACACATACAACAAGATATGCAATCTGAACTGGCTATTGACATTTCTATTCTTGCCTTTAGGCAATAAACATGTGACAGACATTGAGATTTTCCCTACCTATAGATACGCTGTCTTTGCCATTGTTATTCAGATTAGCAGATGCACTTTATTCATCTGCTGAGTAAAGAGCAGGAAAAACAAATGTACCTTCTTGGTGAACATCAATACAAACAGAAAGCAAACTAATAACAGGAGAGAAACTAAAGAGGACATAACAAAAAACCAAGAAAGTGTAATACTAATTAAAGGAAAGTAGATGGAAATGAACGAAGAACAAAATGCAAGAATTAACTAAGAAACTAAACTAATTACAGAGGAATAAACCTATGTGGCAAGGCCCTTCAAGCAATAATGAATAACTGGGACTATATGGCAAGAACAGATTGTTTTCAAATAAAAGTTAAGATAATATTGTTGACGTTTCATGGGTTTGTTGAGAATACATCTGGTAAGAACTATGTGTTACAGACCATACTAGAATACTATTAAGTTCTCTGTAAGGAACTTATCAGTTGTTTATGTTTTTAATTAGATTTTATTTTATGTATTTATTTCTTCAATATTATTTTTTTAATGTCAGTGTTAATGTCATGAGGCTTTTAAGTGACTCCATGACACTTTCAATTTGACTCATTAGGATTTGATTAAGAACCAGCTTTATTCTTTATAGATTAATAGTTTTGCAGAAATGACAAATCAATAGACAGGCCTATTTAAAATATCATTCATGTTTCTGTCCCATATGTGTATCGCATTAAAAGGATCTAGGGCTTCATGCATAAAATAGTTTTCACACTAAAACATGGCAAGTTTAGAAATGTGCGGTGCACAAAAAACTCCAGATGTATAAAGCCGTGCGCACGCACATAGCTGCAGACATTTCCTTTATGAATCCCAATTTGCGGGAAATGGAGCGCAGCTGCTGGTCCGCCCTGTCACCACATATGTAAATTAGTATAAATACCCGGAAGTCTGCCACCACATGAAGCAGTAACCATGGCAACGTCCTTGTTTGTAGCAGTATAAGTATTTATAATGATAATAATTAGATATCTTATTTAAAAGGTGCTTCAAGGGCACATGAGGTCACCTCACAAAAATAAAAATAATACATTTTAAAGAAAAAAAATCCACATAACATAAATAAATAAAGAGATCGTGCAAATGCCTGTTTGAACATCAGAGCGTTCAGCCGGGATTCAGCCAGCGAGTCAGAAAGCCCTTTGAGTGGGAATGTGGACATTTAGTGGAATAATGTGCATAAGTTGTACATTTACAGAATAGAGATGCTTCATGTCCATAAAGGCGCATTCATAAAGCGGGCCTGGCTCGACTGAAGGATGACTGCAGCTGGACCGGTACCGGTACCGCACGGCTCCTCCTTTAAGTTTTGCTCAGAGCTTCAGGATGATCAGTCTGGATTAATCTAAACACTAATAAACCATCATCAACATTTCCCAACAGATCAATATGATCTCTGTACACACGTTCCCTCTGAATCCTTCCATTGAAGATGTTCTCCATCAGAGCCAAAGCGCTCCACAATTACACGGCGCACCTTTGCGCAACTACTTATATACATGTATATACATTATAAACTACAAAATGGTAAAAATGAATCTCTTCAACTATTGATCGATTGTTTGGCAGAAGTCAAATCTCGGATGGAACAAAACTTTCTTCACCTCAATCAAAGTAAAACTCAAGTTAAATTATTTGGTCAGAGTCTTCACACTACAAATCCAGATCTGATTCTTGGTTCTTTAGCTTGGTTTTGTCAGACCTCTGCTAGGAATCTTAGTTTTACTTTTAATAGCTGTTTAAAGCTAGATAAACAAGTTAGCTCTGTCGTCGTTAAATCACGTTTTTATCACCTGCGGATTTTAGCAAAAGTTAAATCTTATTTTTGTTTTAAGGACTTTGAAGGACTTATCCATGCCTTCATTACATCTCGATTGGATTATTGCAATTCATTATATAGAGGCCTGGATAAATCACAGATGCAGCGACTTCAAATCATCCAGAACGGAGCAGCATGACTTCTTACAGGAACTAGGAAGCGTGACCATATAAGGCCCATACTGGCCTCTTTACACTGGCTGTGTGTTTCTTATCGAATAGATTTTAAGATTCTTTTATTAACTTATAAAGTTTTAAATGGATTAGCTCCACCTTATCTTTGGGACCTTTTAAAATTCCAGTCTGTGTCCAGAATCCTACGATCAAATAATCAGCTTTTACTGACAGTTCCTCGGACCCGACTTAGGAGGAAAGGAGACCGGGCTTTTTCTGTTGTTGCTCCTCTTCTATGGAACAATCTAACTTTCCAAATTAGATCTGCCCACAGCCTGGATCATTTTAAATCGCTTCTTAAAACTCATTTTTATTCCTTGGCATTTAATTGAACTAGTGTTTTGATACTATGTTTTTATTCATTTGTGTTATTGTCATTCTTGTACAGCACTTTTTTGCAGTTTTATGCCTGTTTTTAAAAAAGTGCTATATAAATAAATTTGACATTGACATTGACATGTGATTGTATACACCAGTGGTCCTCAACCACCGGTCCGTGGACCAATTGATACCGGGCCGCGCAAGAAATAATGAACTACTTCCGGATCTTTTATTTTGAAAATCCTAAACCGGATTTTACCGGTTACGTCTTGCGCGTCAAAATTGAGCCAACTTGCAGCAGAACGAGTAAGAAAACAACTTCGGAGTACTGCGCACACACCCCCCACCCCGGTCCGCAGCAAAACTGCAAAGGGCTGACCGGTCCGCGCGACTAAAAAGGTTGGGGACCGCTGGTATACACACCTTAATCACCTTAAAAATAATCGAACATTGGAGTTAATTTGCTGATCCAACCCCGTTTTCTTTTTTAGTCAGAATGAAATTACCCCATAGATCCATTTCATGCACTTTGGCGGACAGACCAACGCATTTTGCCTCATAAAGTTACATCTTTATGAGATAAAAACTAAGGAAAAGCACTATTTACACTGGAGTGAGGTTTTCGCATCCTCTTATTTTTATTTTCTTTATTTTGTGTGCGTGTTAGGTTATTGTCTGAGGATAAATGCGGTTCAGTTTCATTGTTTAAGTTTAAGTTTAAACAAAAAAATATTAAAATTATGAAAAAAACCATCGGGTTTGATGCCTCTTGGTCTAAGTAACTGAATGTAGTCAGATTTCAGTGTATCTTTGTAGTTTGATGTTCATAGAAAAAGTTTGTGTGGCTGCCGCACATTTTCACACCAGGGAAAAAGTGTGCATATATTTACACAAACTTTAGTGCAAAGTTCATTTTTATACATGCCGACTTGTGTGCAAAATATGGTGCCACACATTTTTTTTGGCCCCGGGACTTTTGTTTTTTCACTGAAAGCACTGGTTTGCACATTAAATGCCATGTGGGTGAAATTTTTATGGATGATATGTCCCATTCTCCTGAAGGCAACACAGAGCTGCACCACCAGAAACTCACAGGCACACTGAAGAGACAAAGAGTTGTGATTGTTATAGTTGCAGTTCTATCCATGTTTTAATGTTGCAGAGCACTTTTTTTGCAAATAGTTAAAAAAAAATTGTATTACCCATTCTGATTGGCTGCTGATAGGCCTACCGTTTTTAAGATGACTGTCCATTACATTTTTCTTACACACCTTTAAAAATGATTTCTATTGATATAGCTTTCTTGTTCTTTGGAAACTAATAATTCAGTAATGTGTTTTTCTTTTAAGATTTTTTTTGATAAATACAGAAGCTACAATACAAATCAAGACAGCAACAATAATGATAGTAATATTAATCATAAAATAATATTCGTTGCTAATTGCCTACATCTTCTTTGATGGTGGACGGTGACAGACTTGGATAATAGATAAGGGGTCGCTGGCCCATAAAGGTAGAGAAACACTAACTAATGCAGCAGCAATTTACGTGGTGATGTCGTCTTGGTTGTCTTTTGAGAAACCAAGTATTTGGACTCCAACCTACAGAACCTTGTCCTTCTCACTACCTAGGCCCAGCTGAAGTTGTGACTGAAAGGCTCTCAATAAATGTTGGTGCTCAGTATTGGCTACCCCATTTATGGTATACCATGTGGTTTCCCCAGCTGGGAGAAGGAGAAAAAGGGGAATGGTGACAAGACCCATTACCAGCAGATTTTTCAGGAATTTCACTCCAAATTCGAGTGTCAAAGCAGCATGTTTCAGGCACATCCTTATCAGGAGAGCACTGACAATACTAAGGCAGCCTGTCAATCTCATGCGCGAACATGCCACATTCCTGATGCTTTAGTTAGGTATTTGTCTCAAAACACATACCTCCAGTGCCCACAAAGACACTCCCAGAGAGTGTTCTACAAAAGACATGCCTAGTCAACAGGCTACAGTGACCAGCATCAAAAAGAGCAGTTGAGTCCAGGCCAGTAAAACTAAGTGCTACTGGTTAGCTGTTTATTTTTAGTCTGTATGAGAGGCATTTTAGGGAGGCAGAAATTGAAGACAAGTAATGTGTATATGGGTAGGACAGCATTGAAGCTCTGTGATTATGCATCATTTATCTAAATGTATGATAAAAGTGTGTAAATAGACTGAAAGATTGCTATTAACTTTTGAACTACATTAGCAATAATAAGTCTTTGACATGAGCACAGATGACTTGTCATGTCAAAATTGTGTCTCCATATCACAAAAAAAAAGTTTTGTACATTAAACAGGAAATTGGTTTATAACAAGAAACAGACAATAGTAAACAACCATCCATTGTTGTAAAATTGTAATTCACTATTGACCTGGAGACTGGAAAAGAACACAAAAACTAAACATAAAAGGTCTCAGCTAAACAGTTGTTTCCTTTTGCTGCTCGTTTACATAAAATACAAAAAGGTATCCAAAGACACAAAATGTCCACGATTTTCAGCCGTGGTGCTAAAAATACAACTTTCTCAAATATTAAACTCTTTGTTAAAGTGTTATTCCTTTCAAGACAAAGTTTTAAATATGTTCCAACGAAAAATAGAACAATGTGCATTGGGATCCTGGGTTGTTTGATTTTGTTTGGGGTTTTGGTATTTGTTTCTATTTTCACTTCATTTCCTTCTTAGTGACTCCAGTTATATTTATTTCTTCTGTTTAGTCTTTTCTTAGTTAGTCTAGTTCATTTATGTTTCTTTGTCTAGTTATTTTGTTAAATTAAATTCCTAGTCCCTCACTGGTTCTCTATGAATTCTTTTGTAGGCTTAATTGTTTTCAACATTTTTTAATATTCAATGTACATCTCCACTGTTCTGCATTTGGGTCCTCCATCAACCTTCAAACCCGTCATGACAGTATGTGCCCTCCACTTAAAGTCAAATTATTAATATTGAATGACAGAAGAATTCAAACAAATATTTTTTGTTTAAGTGAAAGAGGGAAAGTTCAGGCTGCTAGTGATATATTTGTCCTCATAGCTCTTCATGACAAGCTCAAAATGAGCTTGAATGAACTTAAAACAACTCTTCACTGATTAAGACTTGAATGTAAATTAATGTAGCTTCACCTGTCACTATGCAGTACATCTCCAGTAGTAGGATCAATTACATGGAGAATGATGCCTCGGTTCCCCCAGCTTCTGTGGAAGAGGTAACTTTTTTGGTTGCTCTTTTCAGGATGGAGGGTCTTGTTGAGGAAAGTCCAAGCCAACTTCTTTTCACCAAAAATCTCTAGTGTTCCACCTTGTCCCACACCAATGTACTTCTTCCCAAAGTAGCTGTGTTCTTCATCGTCATCATCCAATCTAATTAGTTTGTAGAATGACATATAAATTAGTGAAATCCCTATTACATGGGTAAAAAAGTTTTCATATGTAGATCAAGCACAGAAATCACAAGGAGATCCATAACTCAATTAAATAAGAAGGAAGAGCTACATATATAATCCTCCTTCCAAATCTCAGATTTTCCATTTTTGATACTCTGGCTGGGTTGACATGATGACTTTCAGCTCACCCATCTTATTTGCGACATATTTGACATTTTAATTATTAAGACACAGTTCTCAGGATCTGAAATCAGAACCACCTCAAAAAAATGGGTTAAGACTTTATTAAACATATGTACTTTGGTGGCATTATAGATGCAGTGGCATCTTTACAAATGTCACTGCATGGCTTTGATCCAGAGTGTGCGAATATCTCTAGAATGCAAGACCAGGATGGTGATTTTAGAGAAAGGCAGTTTGCCAGATATTACAGTAGGTGAAGGTCAAATCAACATAGGAAAATCCTTGCCCATACCAATTCAGTGAACAGAAAATCCACCATGCTTGACAAATCCAGTCTTGGTTCTTTAGTCAACTTTCTCGCAGTGGGTAGAGGAGCCAGAAATTTTACTCAAGAGTAGAAATACTAAATACTCAGGTTACTCAAGTAAAAGTAAAAAACATATATGTTGACATAAAACTACTCACAAAAACTTTTCTTCAAAAATCAAATGCCCATCTCTGGCTACATAAATCTTGAACACATTGGGAATTAAATAAAATAGCATTTGTCCAATGCCTGCCTTATGGCTTGATAGGACCACCCACCCAAATGCCAGTTAAAACCTGATTAGTAAAATGCAATAAAATTTTTTGAAATGATCAATGCACACAAAAAAATTCACATTTATAAATAAAACACAAAGCTCAAGCGATTTAAATTTAAGAAATTAATATATTTTTAAAAAAATAAATGTTTTCTATTCACATTTAGAAATGTGAATAGAAATTTCATTCTATTCACAAAGAATGTGAATAAATCTATTCACATTTCTGAGAAATGGAATGATTATTTACTGTTAAACAGCAAATAATCGGTTTAACAGTAAACAGATTATTTACTGTTAATCTGTTAACAGTAAATAAATCAAACCAGTCTTGGCTAATACTGCTATACATTGAAGTTGCTGGGTGGCTCAGTTGGTAGAGCGCACGCACCATGTGCAGAGGTTTTAGTTCTCAATGCAGTTGGGCTGTGCTCGAGTTCCAGTTTTGGGCAATATGCTGTATAGACATAATAAAGAGTAGACTGTCATGTTGGGCTCAAGTCTTTTGACCCACATACAGAACACAAACAGGAGACTAACAAATCAGATAAATACATTTATTTTGAACAAAGATTAAATTGTGAAATGTGTGGTTCTTGTCCTGCAGGCGGGAAGCCGGGATTGTCAAAACAGTGAGGGTAGCTGGAGAGAACAGGTAAGTTGATGGTAAACCGGACTGATTGGATTCTGAGAAATGGAATGATCTTACTTGGTTGGAAGATGAGTTTCCGCCAGGGGAAGAAGTACTGTGGTCTCATCAGCGACAATAAGCAAGAGCGGTCCATGAGGCGTCTATTCTTTATTATGTCTATGATTTGCTACACGTTTTCCTCTTCTCTCTCCTTCCTATTTCCTGTCTACCACTTACTACTGAAGCCTCAAAAATCCAGACAAAAGCAAATCAATCAAATAGTCAATCAAAAGCACAATGTTCCACCAAATCAGCCTCAGCAAATGACTGAAGTATAAATAAATGTGATGGCTAGGTGGCTAAGTCTTCTGCATTATTGTCTCCTCTTTTCGTATCCTGAACCATTCTGTCTGACAGCCACCATGCACTACTGAAAACAAATACAATATTTTGAAAATGTTAAATGAATCCTCATTGACGCAGTTAAGGATGTGTGTCTTCTCACTCATGTCTTTATTTTTGAGAGCTTATCCTTCATATGATGTGGAGGAATTTTTAAGGTCATTTGAAAGGCACAGGTGATGAGAGCAGGGTGGCCTGGGTGTGTGGTGAGTCAACTTGGTTTCTAGGCAACCATGACAGCAGCAGGCAGCACCTATCCGTGGCGGGACAGGAAGTCTTGCAAAGGTCCTGCCACAACAATTTTGCTGGGTTTAGTATTTCTAGTGTTTTCTCATGGGACTTGCAACATCCTTGTACACATGTTGCAAGTCCCATGGGATATATCTTGGAATATGAATAAAACGGACCACCAGATCCACGTGGTATTGTGCCTTTGATGGTTTGACCGTCCATTTGTTGCCTATACTGCCTTGCATTGTATTAACTACATACTTCACTGTCCTAGAGCACACACTGGATTTGTTTTAATGGGATCCAGAGTTCATGCACCACCAATTCTTTACATGTGGGTGGCATGCATGCATGTCCAATGTTAACTGTCATGGACATCCTCTTTATAGTGAGTTTGATCTTCTTTCCTATGGCTGGCACTTCAGGATGCCTGAGATAAGGACCTAGTGTGGTTGGCGGTTTGTTTTTCATTTCAGTGCTGCCATTGCCGAGCATAATCTCCCTGGCTTAGACTGCAATTGACATAACAACACTTTTCAATCAGTATTCCAACCTCTAGGCTTAGCAAGTTTTCTATGGGAAACCTTGTAAAACCCCAAAGAGAGTAAAAAAAAAAAATTAAAAGATGGATCAATGCCTGGATGGACGAATTGTATGCTTAATGATTAAATCAAAAATGTATGCACAATGCTGGTTCCAAATCAATAAATCTGTGCTGTGGCTATGAGCACAGTTTCTTTTTAAAGCAGTAATTTGTTTGGCATGTGATATAAATTTTCATACACAGCCTGGTGTAATCAAAACACAGTTCAGACATGTCCTATTAAGTAATTGCTCACCTACTTTTTGTAACCTTATGGTACATCGTCATCATCATGTCTGGATGCTCTAGATCTAAAGCCCAGAAAAGGTGTTTCAGATTATATTTGCTGCAGGTTCTACATGTTGTGCAGGCTAAAAATGTTTGAGTGCGACAAATTAGTGCAATATTTATGCAATAAAAACAAAACAAAAAACATCAAGGTTAAACTTAAATATTGTACCATGTTATTTAACAAACAAAAAATAATTTCAACAGCTACCAGAGACCAGAAAACCATCATGTAGCCAAAGGGATATTGAAGATAAAATAAATAAAAAGAATCCCTCCACCCCCTCAAATTCCACCTTAGCGTTCCTCAGATTCCTAGGCTTTAATGTCAATTTCTCTGGCTTCCTGCAACTGACTCCACATATGTGATGTATGGCCAGTTTGAAATATTTTGCCTATCTTCTTTGTCTCAACATTGGCTCATAAGGCAAAAATGTCTCACTAAATGTCTCAGGTATTGCAGACAGTTTCACTGTTTTCATCATATAAGAGTTTGTTTGTCAAAGGTTTGCTCTTCTTCTCCACGGGACATAGACATCTTGTCTTGGCATCATGTCAATACCCAGAGTCAATACCCAGACAGGACCACTTTTCAGGTTTTTGAGATACACATTTTATATTCTTGTTATTTTGGGAGCACATTGTAATTTAATGCAGAATAGTACCATCTAATTCTCCAGTATCTGTAAGTGTGTGGTATTAACAGAAATAATGCCATGTATTTTATGGATGGTTTAACAGTTTTTGTATATTTATGATGCTTGCTGAAAAACAATTTGTCTTGGGTTATGAATAAAATGGACAACCAGCTCAAAACAATCATTAAAACCATTTTGATTAAAGAAAGGAACTATTAATGGCTTCCTATATGTAAAAAAATAACTTGCAAATGTAACAGGTAAGATATTTCACAGCATGCTGTATGGATTTATTAACATCTACTGTGTACTGCAATTATGTCAGGAATCAATGTTTTGAAACCAAATTTAACCAAATGTACCTTCCAAACAAGGAGATGGTGAGGTTGCCCTTATAGGGACAGTCTGCACTTCCAATGTGCAACTCCCCTTTGTCCCCAATCAGAATGTGCTTGGTCCGAAGCAGTATGGCCTGGCTGGTGTCCGCAATCACCAGCTTTCCTACAAGAGAGGGCGTGAAGAACAGTGGTTAAACCATCTAGCAGCTCTTTCAGGCAAGTGCTTTCATTCACTTTTTGACTCACTTTTTGTGTAGCTACTTTAGTTGCCCTATCCAGCAGTACACACAACACAACTGCACCTCTTCTACTTGATAAGTAATCTAATCTCACCATTGTGAGATAAATCTAAACCTTCCAAATATGTTTAAAGCAATGTCAAATTTGTATTTTATACTTCTATGATATGCTATATCTAGTCAGATTAAATAAAAAAAAATAAGGGACAAGCACAAATCTTTAAACCCTTCACATGGCACTGTGACTTTATTTGCCAGAAAAGATTCTACCCTCTAAAGATGCTTTTGTGGTCAACACTGTGAATACTTTGTATCATACATCAGTGATTAAATTAAGTGAGAATGTCATGTTAAATAAAAAAACAAACAAACAATGATTTCAATCAGAACAACAATCTCATATTATGCAAACTGAAAACATTTTGCAGTTTACTTTGCAGTTTGATTATCAAATGAAGCTTAAAATCACAAAGAGAGCGACGCAAAACTGTAACCTACTCCAATTAAGAGGTATAATAATGTAGTCACATTCTAATGATGTTTCTCATCTCTGCTTCAGTATACAGTGTCTTCCACATTTATTGACATCACTGGTAAAGATGCATTTAAAGCCTTACAACACGTCTTTTGCAGTACCGTAGTCTCACATCCTATGAAACTATTGATTTAAAAAACACCCATTTAATACGTCAAAAAAATAAAAATGTTACATTTTATTTTATTTTACTCCACTGTGGCACAGTTGCCTTGGAGCAAGAACGTTCTGGGTTCAAGTCCAGGCCCAGGGTCTTTCTGCATGGGGTTTTATGTTCTTCCTGTGGATATATGGGTTCTTTCTGGGTACTCCAGCTTCCTTCCACAGTGCAAAAAATGACTATTGTGCACTCACACACGCTTAGCACTTTCAGTGTTTGCTGAAAAACAATTCAGCAAGCACTTGAAGTGCTAACAACAATTCAACAATTCAGACAACCATGTGGGCATGGTGCAGTGTGTGATGGCGGTCTGATCCTCGGTTGCAGAAGCTGGCTCTTGGGACGTGGAATGTCACCTCTCTGGTGGGGAAGGAGCCGGAGCTAGTGTGTGAGGTAAAGAGGTTCTGGCTAGAAATAGTCGGTCTCACCTCGATGCATGGCTCTGATTCTGGAACCAGTCTCCTTGAGAGGGGCTGGACATACTTCCACTCTGGAGTTGCCCAAGGTGAGAGGCGTCGGGCAGGAGTGGGCATACTTGTTGCTCCCCATCTCGGTGCCTGGACGTTGGGGTTTACCCCGGTGAACGAGAGGGTAGCCTCCCTCCACCTACAGGTGGGGGGACGGGTCCTGACTGTCGTTTGTGCTTACGGGCCAAACGACAGTTCAGATTACCCACCCTTTTTGCAGTCCTTAGAGGGGATACTGGAGAATGCTCCTCCTGGGGACTCCCTTGTTCTGCTGGGGGACTTCAACGCTCACGTGGGCAATGACAGTGAGACCTGGAGGGGCGTGGTTGGGAGGAATGGCCCCCCGATCTGAACTCGAGCGGCTTTCTGTTGTTGGACTTCTGTTCTCATCATGGATTGTCCATAACGAACACCATGTTCAAGCACAAGGGTGTCCATATGTGCACTTGGCACCAGGACACCCTAGGCCGCAGTTCGATGATCGACTTTGTCATCGTTAGGGTTAGAATTAACCCTAACACGCACCGGGGGAGGTGGAGGACATGGAGTCTGAGTGGACTATGTTCCGTGCCTCCATTGTTGAGGCGGCCAATTGGAGCTGTTGCCGCAAGGTTGTCGGTGCCTGTCGAGGGGGCAACCCTAGAACCCGTTGGTGGATACCTTCGGTGAGGGATGCCGTCAGGCTGAAGAAGGAGTCCTATCGGGCCTTTTTGGCCTGTGGAACTCTGGAAGCAGCTGATGAGTACCGGCGGGCGAAGCGGCATGCGGCTCGGGTGGTTGCTGACGCAAAAACTCAGGCGTGGGAGGAGTTTGGAGAGGCCATGGAGAAAGACGTCCGTACAGCTTCGAGGCGATTCTGGTCCACTAGCCGGCGTCTCGGGGTGCTGACCTCTACTCGGGACATTGCCCACCAACATGCCTTCCATTGAGGAAGCTAAGCCTGGGGACTCTGGGTTGGGCTGTCCAATCTCTGGGGACGAGGTTGCCGAGGTGGTTAAAAAGCTCCTCGATGGCAGGGCCCTGGGGGTGGATGAGATCTGCCCGCAGTTCCTTAAGGCTCTGGATGTTGTAGGGTTGTGTTGGCTGACGCGACTCTGCAATATCACATGGACATCGGGGGCAGTTCCCCTGGAATGGCAGACTGGGGTGGTGGTCCCACTGTTCAAAAAGGGGGACCGGAGGGTGTGCTCCAATTTATAGAGGGGTCACACTCATAAGCCTCCCTGGCAAGGTCTATTTGGGGGTCCTGGAGAGGAGGGTCCATTGGATAGTCGAACCTTGGATTCAGGAAGAGCAGTGTGGTTTTCGTCCTGGTCGTGGAACACTGGACCAGCTCTACACCCTCAGCAGGGTCCTGGAGGGTGCATGGGAGTTCGCCGAACTGGTCTACATGTGTTTTGTGGACTTGGAGAAGGCGTTTGACCGTGTCTCTCGGGAAGCCCTGTGGGGGGTTCTCCGGGAGTATGGGGTACCGGGCCCTTTGATATGGGCTGTCAGGTCCCTGTATGACTGGTGTCAGAGTCTCGTTTCCGGTGAGAGTTGGACTCCGCCAGGGCTGCCCTTTGTCACCGATTCTGTTCATTACTTTTATGGAGAGAATTTCTAGGCGCAGCCAAGGTGTTGAGGGGATCCGTTTTGGTGGCCTTAGAATCTCATCTCTGCTTTTTGCGGACGATGTGGTCCTTTTGGCTTCATCAGGTCGTGATCTGCAGCTCTCGCTGGAGCGGTTCGCAGCCGAGTGTGAAGCGGCTGGGATGAGGATCAGTGCCTCCAAATCCCAGGCCATGGTCTTGAGCCAGAAAAGGGTAGAGTGCCTTCTCCGGGTCAGGGGGGGTTGTCCTGCCCCAAGTGGAGGAGTTAAAGTATCTCGGGATCTTGTTTCATGAATGGGGGAAGAAGGGAGCGGGAGATCAACAGGCGGATTGGCGCAGCGTCTGCCGTCAAGCGGGCGCTGTACCGGTCCGTCGTGGTGAAGAGAGAGCTGAGCCAAAAAGCGAAGCTCTCGATTTACCGGTCGATCTACGTTCCCACCCTCATCTATGGTCATGAGCTTTGGGTCATGACCGAAAGAACGAGATTGCGGATACAAGCGGCCAAAATGGGTTTTCTCCGTAGGGTGTCTGGGCTCTCCCTTAGAGATAGGGTGAGAAGCTCAGTCATCCGGGAGGGACTCAGAGTAGAGCCGCTGCTCCTTCACATCGAGAGGAGTCAGTTGAGGTGGCTCGGGCATCTGGTCAGGATGCCTCCTGGACACCTCCCTGGTGAGGTGTTCAGGGCACGTCCCACCGGGAGGAGGCCCCGGGGAAGACCCAGGACACGCTGGAGGGACTATGTCCATCCATCCATCCATCCATCTTCTTCCGCTTATCCGAGGTCGGGTCGCGGGGGTAGCAGCTTCAGAAGGGAGGCCCAGACTTCCCTCTCCCCAGCCACTTCTTCTAGCTCCTCCGGGGGAATCCCGAGGCGTTCCCAGGCCAGCCGAGAGACATAGTCCCTCCAGCGTGTCCTGGGTCTTCCCCGGGGCCTCCTCCCGGTGGGACGTGCCCGGAACACCTCACCAGGGAGGCGTCCAGGAGGCATCCTGACCAGATGCCCGAGCCACCTCAACTGGCTCCTCTCGATGTGAAGGAGCAGCGGCTCTACTCTGAGTCCCTCCCGGATGACTGAGCTTCTCACCCTATCTCTAAGGGAGAGCCCAGCCACCCTACGGAGAAAACCTATGGGACTATGTCATATATAAAAATGACATTTACATATAGTAATAAACATTTCCATATATCACCTCTGATGTCCACCGGATTCTCAGTTGCCATGTCAACTGTCTGGGATTCCCCTCTTTTCTTACATCACCGCGCTTTCTGATTGGCTACCTGTCACATTCAACAGGCTGGGTTCTCGCTCCCAATCAGGGGAAACCCCACAGGCTGCGATAATCGGGCCAAGACAATGTTGAATATGCCGGATTTTAGTTCGGGCATATTCAACACACCACCACGTAACACACCACACACTGCAGGATGTTGTAAGATTGTAGTAAAAGGAAAATCGGGGCAAAGAGAAAAAAAAAGGCTTTAGCAGGAACATCAACATGCAGAAGCATTATCTGACTCCCCCCTCCCCTCTCCCGGGCCGCAGCAAAATTGCCAAGTCTTGACCGGTCCGCGGTAATAAAAAGGTTGGGGACCACTGGCTTAAAGCTTTGGCTTGGCCAACTGTTTCCACCTTCCGAGTGGAACAACTGCCTTTACCAAGAAGGGTTTCTATCACATAGTCTGCTGATGAACCGTGTGACCCAATGCCCATTCACCAATATGTTCATTCATCATCTGCTCCTACAGCGTCTTCAGTTCTTAAATACAAGTATGGAGAAAATATTTTCAGTCAGATAGCTCCATAAATAATAAATAAATGTTAAAAACTGTGGTTTTTATTGATTTATTTCTTCATATAATAAATGGTCTATTTGTTGTTACTATTAATGGCAGTTTCATTAATAAAAAACAGTACATTAGTTATACATTACAAAGGCAAAATGTTTTTGCATTCCTATGGTTCTAAGTCAATTTAGAAGAGCTTTTTAGCTTTTTTAGTGGAGTCTTCTTGATTTTTCCGTTTGGTCATCATCATAGTCACAGTCTTGCCAATCTAACATATACTATGACTTTAAAGCTCCATCAGAGTTATCTTGTACGTACTTTAATTTCTGCCTCAGTAATATAAAAAAAGAATAGACAGGCTTGTACACACGGTTTTACTAATTAGTGGCTTTGCTTGTATACAAAGATGCAAAGCATTATTTGTCTATGAAGATCTGAAAGTTTTAGGAATATTTCTCCCATCATTGGTCAAACTCATCAGTTGGTGATATGAATGTTTTGTCTAACTCTACCCATGTGCTATTCTGAACTTCATCTGCATTGTTACATCCTTTTGAAAAGATGGAAATTCTTTCTGGAACCTGTGTGAAAAGTCTCAGTATCTATCTTTGTTTCCAACTTAATCTTGAGTTATGAGCTTTAAGGTTTATGAATTACCAGACAAAAACAAGTCAAATTTATTTCACTATAAGGAGTGAGGAAGCAAGGCTGGATTTATCTAGCATACCTCCGTTCAGTATCTCAATTGAGTGAACTGTAGCTGAAGTTGTAAGAAGGATTTTCTGTCCAAAACCAATTGTAACACGGTGGTCTTCACTATGTCCTGGCATCCATAGTCGAAGTCCCAACGCTTTATCTGGGCAAACTAGAGGAAAGAGAACAGAGCAACAATTTGGGTTCTAGAGATGTATACAACTTATCACTGGGATTTGTCGCAATTCCTCACAGTGGATCTCAAAGTTTACACATTTCTGTTAAAATCCCAGGTCCTTGTGATGTAGAAAAATTACAGTCCTAATATTTTCAAAACTTTTCCACCTGCTAAAATCATGTAGAGACTAAGGCTAGGTAATAAATCATTTACAATATATGCCCTTGAAAATATATTGTACAACATTCTATTGGATACAGATAGGAAATATATCCAATAGAATGTTCACTAATTTCACAGAACACCAATCCAGAACTGCACATCATAGGGGATGTAAACAGAGGAAAGGCTGAGGCTGCTCAATTTCTCACTTCTAGTTAAGGTACAGGCGCAACATCAACTAACTCACTCACTCTTTGATAAGCTAAGTTGTTCTTACCTGCTCCAATGCTGGAAACCTGCAGAGCAGCAAGAAGTGTAAACCATGTCCTAATGTCCCTTCTGCCTCCATCTTCTGCCATTTTGTCTCTGATTTAGAATATCGATGGAACCTACAACATTAAAAAGAGGAAAAGTAAGTAAAAGGCAGAGTTCTGAAGAATCATAGATTGTTTTGGTTAAAAAGTTAGCTGCAGTCTTACCACTGCTTTTAGGACATTAATGCTCAGCAAATGTCTTGCTGAATCCTGCAACATTTTAAATCCACTAATTTTAATAACAGATCTCTGGGAAGTACTAGGTGTTGGGTTGGAATTCTGCTCAAAGAAATGGTCTTTAAAAGAAAATCATTCTCTCTCTTTCCAGCTCCGTATGTCGGACCCCACCACAAGTTAAAGTTAAGTTATTATTGTACAGTGTGAGGGATTTGCACAGACCAGCCAGAGAGACACTGAATGGTTTCCAAAAATATTCTTAATTTATTACAAAATGTCAAAAAATAGTTCAAAAATGATAAATTGGGTTCAAAACAAAGATCAACATAACAGACTGCAATTCAGGTAATAACACAAAAACTTAATTAGCAACCAAATACTGGTCAAAACAATACTATGTAATTTTTAAATTAAACAAATACCATTGGAACTGAACCAACTACCAAAAAAGAAGAAACACTAAAGAAATAATCAAATTAAACTAAAGAAACAACCAAATTTCCCTTCCCCCTTGCAAACAAATGGATGACCCGCTGAGGAGGTCTGCCAGCCATATAAGGAAAAGCAATCAGCTGGAGCTCTTCTGTGCGACTCCAGCAGCAGCTCCAAAGGAAACAGGTAACTCAAAACAAGAAGAAATTAATCTGCTGCATATAACCAAAATATAGCAAACTGACAAAGTTAACTAAATGTGTGCACTGCAAATAGTTAGTCAAGCTGATGAAAATAATTTTAATCAAATATTATAAACTATTCACTACTTAATATGTAAACTAATTTTAAGAATAAACAGAAAACCAGCCATCATTCAATATCTCTGTGTGACAACAGGGACAGCTGTCACATACAGATACCAGACACTTAAGTACGGTACTACTTCAGAATTACCTGGCCAGGGCTTTTTTGATGGCAAATTCCATAACACAGAGAGATTGTTTTGGTTAAAAAGTTAGCTGCAGTCTTACCACTGCTTTTAGGACATTAATGCTCAGCAAATGTCTTGCTGAATCCTGCAACATTTTAAATCCACTAATTTTAATAACAGATCTCTGGGAAGTACTAGGTGTTGGGTTGGAATTCTGCTCAAAGAAATAACAGCAACTCAAATTGAGCTCTATAAACACAAGCCAAATGGAGAGATATAAAAACCTGCTGCCTTTACTTGTATGAACTGTACCCATATTTGTTTGCATCAAGCAAACTGGAAAAAAGTTTTAAGATGTACGTATCGTCATACATTCATGGATATGAAGGCGAGTCTTACTTTAAAGTTCTTTAAACTTCGTGGCTAACATTAGCTTTAGCTTATGCTAATAGGCAATATTCTCTGACATTTTAATTATAAAATTGTGTTATTTAAATGTCTAAACATTCTTATTCTTTCTAACGGACAATGTTCTTACATTATTTTGTATTCATTAAGTTTATTGCTTTAATGTGTGTTTTTTGTTGTTAGTGTCAAACAGAGACCAAGTAACGGGGGAGATTACGGTTCTGGCTTTTTGCTTCCGAAGCATGAGGAAGCACGAGAAGCCCCATAACTTAAAAGTAGGGCAGCATTGTTAATTTTGTAGAGTTCAGCAGAATGTTCAGGTTCAAATTTGTTATTTTGATAAACATATGGCCATGTTCCTCCTGCAGCCTCCGTGTTATTTTGTTTTATTACTTTTGCGTGCTTCTTGTGAGGAGCTCAAATGGGATTGTGTTTACAGCCTCCTCCCATTTTTAATTATTATCTTTCTTCATCATAACATTAAAACAAGACCAGTTCCACATTGTTTTAATGTTGATTGTGGATCAGTTTGTAATTTATGTCTGTAGAAACTGGTCTTTAAAGTTTCACTTAGTAAACATGGGAAACATTTCTAAAAGATCAGAGTTAATCCCCAAATGTACAGTCGTGGTCTACAAATTTGAGTAATTTTCAAAAGTTCGTTAATTTCAGTAGTTTGATTCACTAAGTAAAATGTATTTTATAAGTTCATTTATTTTGCGAAACTGATTAGGCTTTTATTTCTGTTAATTATAATAATTTACAGAAACAATGTGTATTACATCACATTAATATGGCAAACTGATAAATCTCATAAGCAGACCTCATCAAAAAGCATATTCTAATTTATTGATTATGACTGTTATTATTTCCTGTACTGTAAACACGAGTTCATTTGAGCACAGTATTTTTACATTTTTAAAGAGGGCACTCCATTTTGTGCCAGCAGTTTGAAAGCAAAGTCTTAACAAAATGTGATGACTGAAAATAATCTCTCAACAGGAGTTCTCAAAGATGCAGTTCCGGTTATCATGGTGACATGCAGTAGTTCCTGTGTGACTGGTACTGCTTTGTGTAACCATATAGTAGCTCTGCTGTTCCAGACTGCCCACTTCTCCCAACTCAGTGTCCCAGTCGTTCCTCCAGTTCACAGCTGTACTGAAACAGAACAGCAATGGCACAAACCCTGAACTGCTGTAGGTTTCAAAGCTGTGCACATGCATGACATGTTTCATTAAAAATAGTTCAGTGAGATGTCTGTGATGCAGTAAAGCTTAGCAAGTAATTATGGGCTATGTTCATTGTATTTTTATAGTCATTATGTATAATGACTTTAACATAAAACTATTTTGTAGTTTTATTTAAAAATAAACAATTTTTATATAGAACTACTATATAAAAATATATGACTAAATTTTAAGTAGAACATTAAAATTTAAGTTGACCTATGAACACATGATGAAGACTGTTATAAACATTATGTCTCTGGTTCTCTATTTCAAAGGGTGTGAAACCTGGTCCACTGGAAAGATGGTGCTAGTAAAGCCTGTACAGGGCTGACTGTCTAAAGGAGGTTTAAGGTAAATAATGTTCATAATATTTAATTTTCATGTTTTGCTGCCTTACATATTTTAGCCCCGAGTTAAATACATGTGTTTTTTTTCTTTTCTTTTTTTCTTACTTAAAGGAGTACCCTCTTCAGGGGAATGACAGGGCCTCTTCCTGACCTGTCTGTGCTTCGAGTGGCAGAGGATTACAGCGATTTGGATCCACTGGAGAAGCCGCATGAGCATGAGTGTGGAGAAGCTGCTTGTGGATTCTGAATTTGGACTTGTGCAAAAAGGAAGTGTACTGTCCTATCAGCAACCCAAACTCTTAACCCGATGTACAGTTACATCACCATGCTCCACCTTCTCCTTCTATTCCACTTTGTACTCATCTGTCACCAACAGAGTGTGTCTGGGTTTGCACTGAAGAGGAACAGTATCATTTGCAGAGTTTGCAGTTATCCTTTGATACAGCTCACAGAATTGAGTGATCAACACGAGACCAGAGCTATATTTACGAGTGGCACATGCTGCGACAATCGAGAATAACCTCTTCAAGATTTAGGGAAGTGTGTCATGTGAGAGGTCACAGCACTGCTGAATCTCTTGCAGAGTGAATAGTCAGGGGTACCAAAGAAACTGCAGAAATGCGGAGAGGTTCTGACATGGAGTTTCAGGCAGCAAAAGAATACGCCAACCATTATAATGTGAATTATTCACCTTGTGCGCTAGTAATTCACCCTGAGGCCCCATGGTTTGGTGTCTCCCCTGATGGCCTCGTTTATTACCCCAAGGAAACACCATCATTTGGCTTGGTTGAAATAAAATGTCCAAATGTGAAAAGTTACATTGACTGCAAGTACTTGCAGATGTCAGATGGAATTTTCAAATTAAAGAAAACTCATGCTTACTATTGGCAGGTACAAGGCCAGCTTCTTGTTACTGGTCTAATGTGGTGTGACTTCTTTGTTTGGGCACAGGAGGATTTCTTTAGTGACTAGATCCAGACATGGAAGTTCGAAAAATAATCAGACAGAAATGTGACCACTTCTATTTCAACATTTACATGCAAAAGTACCTCTCAATGAGACGTGCAGCACATAACGTGTGACATTCTCATTCTGTGACAGTGGTATCCAAATGTTTGGCTACGCAGGCAAATTTTCCACCTGCATTCATTTGTTTTTGTCTTTTGATCGTGGGCCACTCAAAATCATTCTGGGGCTGCACTTTGAGCATCAATGTTCATTGAGAGACTTTAAAAGTCCATCTGTGCCTTCTAATTTTTTTTTGGTTGACGTCATTGCATTCAAAGTCCTTGAAAGTTCTTGTAATTTTCATTTAGACATACCTTTTTTAAAAAAAGTAAGGTTTCAATAAATACAAAAAATAAACAAATCTCAAGTCGCACTATTGTCATTACTATCAATTTAATTTTGCTTTAGCTTTGTTACCAAGTTTATATAAAAACAAGTTTACTAAGAAATGCTTATTTACAATCACATTTATTTATGAAATTTGATAACATGCAATCAGTACATAACAATAAAAATACAAATACATTTGAGTGCTTCTGTGATAACTCATTCCTTTAACAAATATTATACACATCAGAAAAAATGTAACTTTTTTAGGTAATTTATTTGATGGGGTAGATGCATAAGATTGACATGATACTGTCATAAACAGGACATAACACCTCTCATGAACATGAAAGAGTCTTTATGAATGTCTATGACTGTTGTCATGAAGTGTTACACTTTTAATGTAAAGTTACTCTAAAAGTTGCAATGAAAGTCCATTAAAAGTGCCAACTGTGTATTATTTTGTAAATAATGACACTTTAATGCAAAGTTGGCACTTTTAGTGGGCTTTTAATGCAACTTTCAGAGAAACTGCATTAAAAGTGTCATTATTTACCGAATGACACTTCATGACAACAGTCATAAACATTCATAGACTCCTTCATGTTCATGACAGATGTTATGTCAGTCTTATGCACAGCCCGTCAAATAAAGTGTTACAAAATGTTTTAGTTGTTTCTCCAATTTATCATCTACTTGCTGATTTGCTGATTTTGATGACTAACAGGCATTTGCTGAACTGCAATCAGGGTAATGTGCCTTCAGGACAAGGGTTGGGAAACACCTAAAGTTCGTTCACTTTATTTAGCCCTAATTGATTAGCAGGCAAGCCACTGCAAAAAGTTCATTAATGGTGCCAACAATAAAGGGATAATTGAATCAAAGAGTTTGTTTTCTTTAACTCTTCGGATTACCTGCTCAATGTGCACTCGCAGACGTGCGGTTTTCTGTGTCTGGAGGACATTTTGAGCTGGCATATGCCTTTTTTTGCTGAGACAAGGTGGACAGTATACCTTGCACTTCACACACTCAGAGATGAGGAATCCTTTATCTACCATTATGGCCATATCCTCAGTAAGAAGATTAGCCAACCCTGACCTCATAAACAGCTCGTTGTCACTTACTGACCCCTCGTAGAGTGAAGAAACAAAGGTCACTGCACCATGGGGAGCCATTCCGGTCTGTTTCTGTTTTTAACAGAAACAGACCTTTCATTGTGCAGTGAGATTTGTATTTGGAGAACATCTCACTTCGGAGGAGAGGAGAAGCAGGAGTTTGACATGCTCAGTACAATCTACTATCACTTGAATATCAGGAAAATCTTTGAAGTCATCAGGGAGCTGAGCTCGGATGTCCTCTGTATCAATCCAGATACATAGAGAACCCAAAAGAGTGTATAAATAATTGGTCCATGAGCAAATAATGCGGTTTACAGTAGAAAGGTGAATATTAAACTGGTTTGCTAGGTCTCTTTCCTTAAGACCTGCAGCAAGGTACATCTGGAACACTAACAGCTCATCAATGTGTTGCAAGGGATACCTCTGACAAAAGAAAAAGCAAAAATACATTCAAAATATATAAAAATCCACATTTATTTACTTATTTATTTCAAACAGGTCTTTATAAACAAAAGTAACCAATAGAACAAGAGAAAATATATATATACATAACCAAGAACAGAATAAGTAGCTTACCACTACTTTTCGGTTTGTTCATTTCTTCCTACCCATTTTCACTTATTTAACCCTTATCTCAGTTTAATAAAACATATTACATACCGACTCAAAAATTATCAGAAATTTGTGATATTAATATGCAAGCAGCACTTTCTGAAGATAACATAGTCCTGTCATGTTCCGTGTTTTTTAGAAATGTTTCCCATGTTTACTAAGTTTATTTCCAGTTTTCTGTGTCTCCGTGTTGTCCTGTTCTCCCCTCGATTACTCCCAGGTGTTTCTCGTTCCCTAATTACCCCGTGTGTATTTAGTGTCACCTGTGTCTCTGTCGGGTCCTTGTCTAATGTGCGCTGAGTCCTTTGTGTTGTCCTTCGTGATACCAGTTGCTACCGACGTTGAGCCCTGGCTTCCGCTCAGTCGTGCTGCCTGTGTTTTTGGACTGTTTTGGATTTTTATGTTCATGAAATCATCATTATTCATCTACCTGGTTCCATCTGCGTCTGCCTCACCACCTCAACACCACCATTACATGACAAGTCCTGTATAATCTGTAGTAAAAAGTTCTTATTGTATATACAATGTGTACATCAGGAAGCTGCAGATCCAAACCGTGTGTGCTGCTCTGACAGAAGTTACTGCTTCACCGCTTCCCTCAACAGCTCTTGGTCTCGATGAGCAAATCATTTTGTGGACAGAAGGTTCAATGAGCCCCCAAAACATCATGAAGTGACGATAACTTGCAAATCTGTTGGTACACAATGCAAAAGTGGATAAAGTAACCACAACTTTTACTTATTCAAGAATAGAAATACTTTAAAAGGATGACCTCCAATAAATTAAATTAAAAAAGTTAAAAATCTTTTGAAACTACAGCAATAGATTGTAGTAATTCTTGTATTTTATATTATAAAAATGCAAAATACTTTCAGTAACATTACATACTTTTCATTTTCACGTGATATCCATATAGCGCAGCAGGTTCAGCAAATACAAATCACTTCTGAACAATGACACGTGTGACATAAGTGTGACTTTAACACAAAATGTAAGTGTGTTTATTGTATTTTTAAGTTCAGACATATTTAATTAAGAAACCAGAGGTGAGGAGAGTAACCCAAATTTTAAAAAGACAAAGGTTCGTTGCGGTGTACAAGCTTACCTTGTGTAAAATCGGATGTCTTCATCAGACCCTGCAAACCTTTGTAATCCAAAGGTAGAATGGATTTTCAGTCCTTCGATCTGGTTTGTTAGGGCTTTTATTTCTTCTTTTAATTTCTTGTTTTCATTTATTGCCATGTCCAGGCCAGCTGGTTCTGGGACAGAGAAATAATCGTGATCTGCAGAAGGGCATCACACAGGCGGATCAGTTGCGCCGCTGTCCGGTTCTGGTCTGCTCACTCGTTCCCATACATTGGCTCTTTCAGGCTGAACACAGACGTTGTTCCATTGAAATAACACAGGGACGGCTCCTTTATTTACCATTCTTCTCCCACCAGGAGTTTTAGGCTGACGAAACTGATCCGGAGGGTAGTGAAGGCTGCAAACTTTTCTATGCGATGTTAGCTTGAAGGTGTCGCGATGAATATTTACAAACCATCATCTTTTTAAGTCAGGATTGCTTGGAAATCCATAAAAACTTAAACGACCGTTATATTTGGAAGACACTGTGCACCGTGGAACACAACAGTATTCAAGGTATTGCTTAAATTGCTTTTGAAATACGAGTTTGTCTTTTCTTGCGGTCATGGTCACTCAAAGCGGAAAAAAATTTGCCGCATTTGCGCATGCGGATGTGACGTCAATGCCGTAGGTGCAAAGAGCCCATAACCTTTAAACAAGGGAAGTTTGCCCACAAGGAACAGGGAATAACCATACCCACCAAACATCCCAAAACTATGCCAGTTGTAGAGGAATGGAAGGATGGTTAACGTTTGACAGTTTCTGTCAGACTGAAGTTGTTGGTACGATCCAGCAGCTTGCCGTCATCAGAATATGTGTGAAGAATGACCAATTTCATTGTATAGTGTTTCTGAGGGTCCTGGAAAGCACTATACAAGTTTGACATCATTTCATTCCCTAACCCAAATCAGAGATTTGGGGTTAGGGTTAGACCTGGCCACTATCCTGCAAGAAGAATGGCTTAAAATCCCTCTGACCACTGTGCAGGACTTATATATGTCATTCCCAAGACGAATTGACGCTGTATTGGCCGCAAAAGGAGGCCCTACACCATACTAATAGGTTATTGTGGTCTAAAACCAGGTGTTTCAGTTTCATTGTCCAACCTGCACGTTGGATAAAATAACTTTGATAGTCATACTGCAGAAGATTTCTAAAATAACAATAATAAAATAAATTATATTTTTGACATAAAACTATTTTTAACAGAATCATCTGCCAGTACAATAAGAGGATTTTACTTAAGATTTCCTAAAAAATATTTTAAAAAAACAACACTTTGTACTTTGAATACACTGCACATATTATAGACAAATACATTTTCAAATTAGGAAGGGTTAAGCCTGTCTACAATTAATTTTGAATACACATAAAAAGCAGGAAAATAATACTAATTGAATAAGCCTTGTACTGTGGCTTGCTTTACTATTGGATCTACTTAACATTAGGGCATCCAAGAAGGAGAGCTTAAGGTAGACTATCTGATCAAAAATATCTTACAATACAAAAAAAATCAAAAATCTTACAAGATTTAACAAACAAGTAAATCCAACAAAATTTTACTAAAAAAAAACAATTCTCTATTCAAGTTTGTTCAGCAAAAAAAATCTTTTTTTGCAATGTGCCTTTAAAATAAAATAGATGCAATTTCAGAATAGAAAATCACTTAAAACATAAGTTGATGTTAGCAAATTGGCCTTTAAAAGTGAACACTAATTTCCTGAATTGTTTCTGGTTTTAGTTTTCCTTTTTCTAAAAAAAAGAAAAAAAAGAAAAGAACCTTTAGACCTTTAAACTTTCATTAATATCTGCAAAGCCAAAGCAGCAGACAGGAAAATCTTCGCTGCACAAACCAGCACAAAAGTAGTCAAGTTCATTGACATAAAATGTATTTATATATTTTTGCAAATGTGAGCAGGGGAGGGGAGTGTGGTTGACCAACTTCACTCAGGTCAGCAACCTGAGTAACAATAACATTCAGACATGCAGCCAGCAAAAGGCAGAGAAATTAGGCAGTGTCACTGCATGAAAAGGGGGATTTTGGGCAGTTATTGACATACAGCGACAGTCAACATATAATGACATATAAATGTCGTTATATGTTGTTTATATTTGTACAGTGTCTTGATTGGTTGTGTTCTAGAGGTGTCCCTCTGTCATCCAGAAGTGACAGAAGTCACTGGAAACAGAGAGTTTTCCAGCATTGTGTATCTCAACTTTGGCAAAACTAAAATTCTAAACGTGTTACTTTAAAAGGCTTTTATTTTGAAATTAAACATCAGATCGGATTCATATTTGCTGGTTGTGTTCTAGAGCTGTCCCTCTGTCACCCAGAAGTTAGAGAAGTTACTGGAAACAGAGAGTTTTCAGCATTGCTTAATGTCCCCAATTATTTCCAATACATTATTTCTTTTTGCAACTGTATAAATACAAAGTCTAAATATGAAGCCGTTGGAAATCTACTTGCATTAGATCAAACATGAACTGAATGTGAGCTTTTACTCTGAAAGGAGCTTGTAAATTAGGGAGCCGTAACTTCTTGAAGGCTGGCTTTACTGTCATTTTCGAAGAGGCGGCTAGCTTTACCACAGTAATATTTTTCACATTTCCTCTAAGTGTACCTATTGTTTTATTGTGCTAATTTTCATAAGCATGTTGTCTGAATATATTGACAATTTGTACAGTTCTGCAATACTATATTGGTAATGTACTCTTGAAAAATGTGAATATATTGAATACACAATGTAAGTTTTTTCAGCCGGAAAGTGTGTTGTAATTGATCCTTCTGTTTTCTGGTAGTCTGATATGTTTGCAGGACTGTAGTGTGTATGAAACATGTAATGTACAAAGTGGCAAAGAAGAATAATAAACACAGTGATAAGAAACCTGGATCCTCACAGGGGGGTTATATAAATGTCCACATAGATCAGCCTATATGAGTGATCCGCACCGAGGTAAACTTCAGAGATCAAACCACAACAGCGCACATGATGTGGTCAACGTGTAGAGGAGCCAGAGATGTGATTGGTGCACGCTCCCTGTACAATGCATGAAAACTATAAATCCATCTTTTTTCAGGAATAATTCTGCCCTGACAGTAAAATGCTCACCTCAGAGCAGAGGGTGGGGTGGTGGGGGGATGCTGTGGGAAACCCTGATTAACTCTGAAGCCACTTTAAGGAACAACATAATTCTGTAAAGGTATTCATAGGACTGGAATATCACAGACATCAGCAAGCCCAATAATACTCGACATCCTGGATGACATTGTTAACCTGGCCAGCCAATAGGTCAGATTTTCCTACATTGTGGAGAGACCATGAGCCCATGAAAAACTAACTTGTGGAATTTTAATTATTTGGACTAAAGGTACAGACACACTATCATGCTGCAACCAGCAAGGGGACATTTGTCACCACCCCATGCGCTTGCTCCTAACCTAGTTTCCACACCGCCAGACTGTAGAGGAGGCTTCAATAATATGCACACCCATGAGAGCACAACTGTGAAGCATGCTATCAGCCTCCTAAAATGCCAGCGGCGGTTTCTAAATGTTATTTCCTCTCAATGTGGCTACCAAAAATGTTTTCAATTTCCACCTTTCTCACATTGCTTTTGATGAAATTGTATTCTTCCCCCCAATTTCCCTGTGGTTGCCATCGTTAATCATGGAATAAGATGATCAGCTGACTCATTTAAATAAACACTGACATTCATAAGGTGACTGAATGTGGTAACATGTAGAGGGCAGAACCTGAGGCAGGACCTTGTACACAAGGGTCAGCTGTTATCTATAAACAAAGATTGCTTGCTGATGTGTGTATGCATGGATTTATGAATCAAAATTTTTTTTGGTGCACCACTTTTGTCTTTTGGATGTATTCACACTTTCAATATGAATCATCCTCAATCTTTTATGAATGAGACCCTGGAACTGTTCAAGAAATTCCTATCTCATTGTACTGTTGATGTAGCAGCATATCATGAGAGACTTACTGAATCTCAGTTGAATGCATCTTGCAGAACCCAGATAGGAGCTTACGTGTGCACCAACAAATTTAAGGCAATTGTGGGTATATCCTAACCATAATAGAGGCAGTAAACCACACAATGTTAAGTATATTTAAAACAAGTTTCAGTTGTTAACAAAAATAAATTGACAATCAAAACATGATCAATTATGAATGACTGAGTTTAATATTTTTGTACATAACTGTGTTAAACTGCCAGTCTATTAAAGCAAGATAAAGGGATGATCCTTTTATTCTTTGATTCTTCACTTTATGACAAAAGATGGGAGCGTGTAGTTTTTCCTTCTGACTGGGATTTTTTACATTTACACTGAGACTGGACTGCAACATGCCAAGCTGAGATTTGTCATGGAACACTCCTTTGCTCTCAAGGCGAATAACAGCAGATCTGCTGAAAAATGCATCTAGATGTAGCAGATTCGGTGTTGTTTTTTTTGTTGTTGTTGTTTTTTCCGTGAATTGCAGATTCTATCCCCACTTATGTCAGACTAGAAGGAGGCTGCAGATAGGAAGCTTCACACTTAGACTAAAAATAATAATAATTTTCATAAAATGCGCACGCACAGTCCACATCCACTTTATATTTAATGCGCACACCTGCGGCCAAATCACATATGGTATTTAGTAGTCCGTAACAAATATGGCAGGAACACGTGCGAAACAGACGAAATCTGTATGGAAAATGATAAATAGCACACTAACCTGTTGTGTTTAAGATGCGACTGGTCCAGAGAGGTTGTGTGAGACTTGTGTGAAAGACAGAGGTATGACGTGGTTGGGGAAGAGCGGTTCTTCCGCCAGACTGCATTCCGAGGATTTGAAGCAAAAAGACAGGAGACGGCAGGCGCAGCGCCGCCCCATCTGGAAGAAATACACACCCACCCAGGGACCGTGTGCCAGCGCGCCCATTTCTGACAGAATGAATCTGTTTCTTGTTAGTTTGTTTCTGATCTGTCGTTATAACTATTCAAGACAAATAAAGCAGACCAATATCCTGTCTTTATGAATTTCAACGCATCGCCATCGTGTTAGTTTTGAATTGTAAAATGCTTTGTACAGTGGAAAATTATGAAAATATTGAATATCAGCCTTATATTGAAAGTTGAATTTGCATGATTTTTTAAATGGAATGGAAAACATAATCTTTGCATATAGTATTTTGTCATAAAAATATTCGAGGAGGCTTTGTAGAAGGGCAGAGCATAAAGTTCAATAACTACCCTCCAGAATTTAATCAATGTTTAGATTTTTTGCTATCAAAATCACAGATTTTTGTATTGCTACTTTAGAAATATTTGCTGTATCTTTTTCAATTATATATATATATATATATATATATATATATATATATATATATATATATATATAACCAATACAGCAGATTGGACACATTCATTTTATTATTTAAAGAACTTAACTCGATTATTGCCTGTGTTAAATTCAAATTCAATGCAAAAATACTTTATCAATCCCAAAGGGCAATTAAATGTTGTTGTTGGCAGAAAAGATCTCCTGCCAGATCTCATGTGCTACACTGAATTTGAAGAAGTCTCTGACTGAAGATGGTCTACCTTCCCAAAACAGTCTCATGAAGAGGATGGTCAGAGTTGTCCATAATTTTCTTGATCCTACGAAGAATCCTTCTTTGCATGATCATCTCACAAGGTTCCACAGTTGTCCCCAGAACAGAACCAGCCTTCTCTATCAGGCTGTTGAGCCTTTTTAAGTCCCTGACTCTGATGCTGCTGTCCCAACAGATGACGGCAGAAGAGATGACGCTTTTTTTTTTTTTCCAAGATGGCGGCGCACGCAGTTGCAGCGGCTCATTGCTCTCTCGGTCGGTGCTATGTTTGGCTGCTTGTGTACGTGTTGATTTGTGTTCCGTACTCGTCATGTCGGACAAACAAAATATACAGTCGGGACGATCTCCTGACGATCGGTGCCCGCTACGAACTAGATGTTACAGCTGATTTTCAATGCTTGTTCAATATTCCCGGGGACATAGCGAGGAGCCCCGGCGCGCCGTGGATTACCATCGCAGCAGGGAGGAAGCGACGGCGGCGTAGAGAGAGAAGGTAGAAGCGGGGCTGCAGGGCCGGCGTGCTAGCTAGGCTACGGAGGCAACCACACAAACCACCGCTCCCCAGCCTGTTTCTCTCGAACGCCAGATCCCTTGCAAACAAGATGGATGAACTGAGACTACAGGCTGCATCTCACAGTGCAGTGAAGGACAGCTGTATTCTTCTGATCACGGAGACCTGGCTGCATCCAGACGTAGCGGACTCTGCCATCGAGCTAGCAGGCTACACAGTACAGCGCCGCGACAGAACGAAAGACTCCGGTAAGAGCAGAGGAGGAGGGCTCTGTGTGTACCTGAACAACACCTGGTTACTAACACAGCGACTGTCATCAGCCATTGCTGCCCAGACCTGGAGTATGTGACTGTTAGATGTAGACCAATATACCTCCCAGAGAGTTCACCATAGTCATGGTAGCCGCTGTTTACATCCCACCGGATGCTAATGCTAAAACAGCTATTGGACTTTTGCATGGCAGCATTAGCCATCTGCAGAGCATCTATCCAGATGCTGTGCACATCATAGCGGGGGACTTCAACCATGCAGACTTGAAGACGGCGCTCCCCAAGTTCCACCAGCATGTAAAGTGTGCTACAAGAGAGGCTAACACTCTGGACAAAGTCTACTCCAACATCAAGCTAGGCTACAGGGCTAGACCACTTCCTCACCTGGGTCAGTCCGATCACCTGTCCCTGCATTTAATTCCTGCTTATGCCCCCCTCAGGAAAACTGCTCCAACCATCACCAAAACCATCAAATCCTGGCCCGAGGATGCGACACAGCAGCTGCAGGACTGTTTCGACAGGACAAACTGGGATGTTTTTGAACATCAGGACCTGGAGGTTTTTACGGACAGTGTACTGTGCTATATCAAGAACTGTATTGACACTGTAGCTGTGGATAAACGCATCCGGGTCTTCCCAAACCAGAAGCCCTGGATGACTCAGGAGGTCCAGCGACTGCTAAAGACCAGGAATACCGCCTTCAGGTCTGGGGACAGGACCGTCTACAGTACAGCCCGAGCTAACTTGAAGAGCGGCATCAGAATGGCTAAGTCTGACTACAGGAGAAGGATAGAGGTCCTCACTGGAGGACCTGCACAGCGACCGCTGTTTAAGAAATGCACAACACATCACAAAGGACACTTCTCACCCCGGACATTCTCTGTTCACACCGCTGCCTTCAGGCAGAAGATACAGAGCAATCAGAACAAGAACCAATCGTCTCAGAGACAGTTTCTACCCAATAGCAATAACAAAACTAAATGCAATCAAAAACAACCATTAATCATCATAAATGATGTATGTGAGAATGTGGCTGTTCTTATTTAGTGGGTTTTTTTTGTTTTTTTTTGCCAGTTTGTTGATTCTTGCGTTGTGTGTGAATTGTGAGACAGTTATTTTTTGTTTTTGGGCATGTGCACTGACTGATGGCACCTTTTGAATTTCATTGTTCTTGTGACAATGACAATAAAGATTTATCTTATCTTATCTTACTTTACGAAGTTCGGCCCATTTACTTGTATTAGCTTGCTGGCAGATAAGCCACTTTAAATATGGCGGATGTTATAGCATATAGCAACAACGGGCCGACCCGCTCAAGAAATAACTTCTGGTTCAAAAGCACTGTCGTCCAATCAGTGATTTCTCAGGTCTCCAACTGGGGCATACCCTTTCCGTTTTGTTATTGTTGTAGTGTTTTTGTAATTTGTGATTGTGCTTTGTTAATGTTGTAGTGCTTTTCAATTTGTTATTGTGTTTTTGTAATTTGTATTTGTGGTTTCGATTTGCTGAAGTGCTTTGCACCTCAGGACCACCGTAAATCTCTGCTACACTTTACAAAAATTTAAGGTTCTAAATAAAAAAGCTTTAATGAGAAGCTGCTCTTATTAAAATTCCTCATAAACATTGATTAATTGTAATGGCTCTCAATACAAGTTATGGGCTATTTAAATTATAACTTACTGTAAGCTGCTTTATTTTTAAGCCTTTTTTAGTTTTGCCATGTCCTGGGTGACAAGAACCAACAGGTAGATAGAAATGAATATCTGGGGGGTATTATAACTTAGGGACAAGGGTGAACTGAAAATGGATGGATATTATAACTTAAACAAAAACTTAAACCCTCTTGACCCCCTTGGGATTTACGCCTATGGTTATTTCTAGAGTCCTTCTAGCTCCCCCCATAGTGTTTCTAGTTTTCTTATTATTTCACTTAAGGTTTAGTTAATCTTTCTGTCTGAATCAATGCCAGCTTTCTTTAGTGATTCTAGTTAGGTTTTTTCTTTGTTTAGGCCTTCTAGTTACTCTAGCTATATGTTCTTTAGTTCTTATTATTGTTAGATCAGCCTTGTTTCTGCCTTAGGTTCGTTATAGCTTCCCTCATGTCTTTTTCTCTTCTATTTTACCAGCTTTTCTTTAGTGTTTCTTTAGTATTACAAATATTTTCAGCTTCCCTGTGTTTCCTCCCTCACCAGTCTACCTTGCAAACCTAAGTGAGTGGGTGGGTTGGTTGGTTGGTCAAAAAAGTATAATACTTACAAACTTTCAAATGCAGATTTAATGGATATATAAAGTCCACAAAGTACCACACTATAATTTTTTATTATACACACCAAAGATACATATTTTTAAAACTCATTCAATAATACCTAACTTAAATAATTTAACTGCTATACAAAGGGAAAAAGTAATTTTTTATGAATAGTTTGCTATTGAGAAACTTTTCAGATGACAACAGATAAAACAGGAAAAGAATCATTGTGTATCACATTATGTATTTGACTTAAAAAACTCATACAGCAAGATGATTCTACAAAACATGACCATCAATTTAGTATAGAAACTGATAATGTCTGTTGTATAAAAAATAATGTACTTTCACAGCACAGCAAGCTTTAAGAGCTATGTAGTGATTATTTGTACTTTTATAATGAAAACAACAGTACAGTAAATGCCAAATAAATAATTCTTCATTCACGTACTTACTATAAGACAATTTGTTCTATAGGCCTTAACAATGCTAGTAAGGCTTACTATCATTCTTTGAACGCTTTAGTTGGACCTTCAGTCTTTTCATACCGATCTGGAAACCGTTCATTGACTGGATGGCTGCTTGTGATGACACTGGGTTATCATAGCTCACAAAGCCTGAAGAAGAAGTATAAGGATTAAGTTCAACCAAAAAAAGCACATGTCAGAAGACATACTGTCCTAAAAGTAATATTTTTACACAACAATTATTTTTGTAAAATAATAGTGATGCTTGCCTTTCAGCAGTCAAGCATCACCTACACTTTTCTTCCTATAAGAATTTTTCTATTTTATATCCTACTTTGATGATCATCTTTTAAAACAACACAAAGCTTGAGCAAGAAAATATTAAAGTTTGATTTATCATTTTTGGAATGGTTTTTGGAACCATTCCACAGGGGGGCCTTATTGCTGGGTTGCAGGACACATGACCCAGATGATGCACAAAATTCCGATGGAGGTCAGGAAGAGGACCTCCAGATTCAAAACAGAGTGAAATGGATCACGAGTATGTTAATGCCCTAAATGGGCTGGCACAGATGAGGTATCTCGAAAAAATATGCATATATTTAGGATATGATTCATGTTGTCTTGGTGAAAAAGACTTGTCATAAAATCTAGAGGATTTACGTGAGATAAATATAACTGTCTGGCTCAGAAGACCACATTTTATACGAGCCAGAAAAGCCTGGAAGCAACCTGAAACAAAATAAATCTTGTTTCAGGTTGCTTCCAGGATTTTCAACAATTTAGGATAAAAAGAATCATTAAATGGCTGTCTACTTGGTTCTGTCCGGGTGAGTAGTGACTTGTGCTATGATCACAATGCTATCACTAATGCAAACAACAACCTAACCCATGTTATTTCTATGTGCTTGGCTCTACTTGTAAATAATTTATTTAGCTTCTGTAAACTCAAATTCATGCTGGAGTTGTATGTTGATGTTGAGTCTTACTGCACTCCTACATTGCAGTTCAATCATTCGCAGCAATCTACAAAAACTCCATTAAAAACATGGTTGGTGGCCAGAGAGAGTGGAGAAATAGTTACAGCTCACTGTGACTTACATATGAATGCTTGTCTTTCTAAAGTTTCTATGTTGTTGATCCAGTTTTCTCATCTTTTTTCAGTACATTATCTAAAATGAACTCCCTTGTGACCAACTACCTTCACAACATGAAAATGAAGTTTATTTTTCTCTCTAATAAAACGATTTTAACACAGACAACTTGCTAAGTCTGGTGATTGAGGCACTCGGGCAGTCATTCATCCAGCGGTCTGCCATGTTTTTGAGTTAAAAAGTGTTTAAAGCTGACAGGAAGTTTGAAAATATCACTTGATAATTATATGTTATTGTAAGATTATTATCTAAACACCAACTATAAAGTCTTAAAAAATGCAAACATTTAAAAAAACTTTAATAAGTAAGCAATGCTAAGTCTGATCAGGGCATAAGTAAAGCCTGGTGGCCCGTCAGGCTTATAACACATTGTGGGAAACCCTGACAGACTTTAGGCATTTGGAAGCTGGATCAACATAAATAAACAGGCTGCATTTACTTCCGGACCCCCATCTGCATTGCATGACGTCGGTCATCTGCAAACAGCAGCACTGGATTCATTTTTGAGGTGGGTGGAATTTGGCGTGTTTCTTCACCTCAGATATGCACTTTGAACGTGAGCACACATGTTCAACAGGCATCTGTCAATCAACTCAGTGGGTTTGTCACAATTTGTCCTGAAGTAAACGACCCTTACCTGAAGGACAAAGTTGTCGGGTCTGTCATGCGCTGCTGTGTGGCTACTGATTTGCTAACTATTGCTATTAAATGTGCTGTGGTCAGAGACTTGGTGGAAAATAATTTTTTAAAAATGGTTAAAAGTTGTCAGTGGGGAACATGCACAAGGCACGCTTTACCCAGAGCATTTAGAGGGCAGAATAGACTTTATTCCATTTTCAAAACTGGAATAAAACTGGAATTTGGAAAAAAAATTAAAAAATAGATAAATGCCTGCAGCCGGCCTCATGAACAGCTGAATACAGACATCAACAGTATTAAAACAACATGTTCGTATGAAGGTTTTGTCATCATTACATCACATGCTTAATGGTAAAATCACAGAACAATGGGTCAAGTTTGATCCAAAATAAATATGCTGTGTCTCCAAATATGTACAGTTTCTTTGTAAAGCAGTAACTTTTAAGGAATGTGGTACAAATATTCATACACAGCCTGACATACTTGATTGCAAGTGCAATATACGCATGATACAGACTTTTTCCTCTGCTTCTCTCCCTACCCATTCTCACCATGCTTGCTCTGTTTTTGTGTTGCTTTTTTGGAGCCTTTCTTTGTACATCCTCCGAATCTACAAATTATGGATCTGGTTAACTGGTGTATCAACGCAATTGATCAAATTTTCTCAACGAAAAGACTGGGCACAGGAGAGCCCACTTGTTCTGCGAAGGGATGGATTCACCCTGGATTTATTCATCATAACAGGATTTCTGGTGATTGGAACTTGTGGATACCTGGCTTATTGACTAATTTGTGACAGATTTGGCCAAGCTAGCGAACACTCAACTGTATATTGTGGGACAGAGACGCAAGTTGGATTCAAGTCCAACTTGCCCAGCTGAGGACTCAAAACTCACTAGCGGGATGGAATCAATATTGAAGAAGTTGCTAGCTTTGGTTCAGTGGAATAGCCCCACTAATTTGAATATACTACCATAAGAAATAAACCTGTTAAAGACTCTAGGACAAACAGAAATTTTAAGTTTGCCAGATCAAAAGAGAATTTGTTATTCTGAATCTGGCTCCCTGTGGCCTTCTGGCCATTTCGAATCTCCTGGAGTTTATTTAAACAAACTGCTCCTTCCCATCTCCTCACCCCTCCTAATGTCACCCTGGAATCTTATGGCTGAACTCTCCAAGACTCACTCTTCATTATTCCACCTTTATCAGAGACTTTATTTGGGAGAACAGGCTGTGAGAGACATGGTCTAATCTGCAAGCAGGTCATAGTTACAGACAAACACACACTCCCTGACCTCAACACCTTTGCCAGCATGTCTTTGTTTTTGTCTTGCTATATATGCCAATGTTGTCTTTTCATTATATTTATCAGTTGTTATTTAGATTCTGTGGACTACTCACTTTTAACCCCGAAAAATAATTAAATTAGCTTATTTTAATTTTTTTCTTTTACTTTTCTTAGAAACTGTAGTTCTCACTATTTAGACCAATATTCTACTTCTTAGATTAATTTTTAAATTGTTACGCAAAGAAACTCCTATTATTGCAACCCAGAAAAGGAATTGAAACAAACTTAGAATCCAGAAAAAAATCTTCCAGAACAGGAACACGTAGTTTTTATTATTACTTAGAAACTGTGGAGTACTCATTACTTTTACAAATTTAGAGCACACTTAGAAAGTCTTATTTAACAACCCAGAAGTCCAGAGGATACTTGCACTTATTTAGCAACCCAGGACAGGGATTAGAACATACTTAGAATCCAGAAAAACTACATTAGCAACTACTTTTTAGACCAGGGGTGGGCAATCCTGGTCCTCGAGGGACAGTGTCCTGCAACTCTTAGATGTCTCCCTGATCCAACACACTTGAATCCAATAGCTCAGGGGTGCCCAAAATAGGTCCTCAAGGGCCGGCCTCCTGCACATTTTAGTTCTCTCCCTGGTAGTACCAACAACCTTTTCAGCATGTTAATGTTCTTCTGACAGGAGACCGCCTTCTAACGCCTTCTAACGAGCCATCATTTGATCCAGGTGCGTTAAACCAGGGAGAGAACTAAAACATGCAGGAGACCGGCTCTCGAGGCCTGGAGTTGCCCACCCCTGTTTTAGACTCTTATTCCTCCAACCCAGAAAAGGAATTAGACCAGAGGATATTTACTTATACTTATCTCCCAACCTTGAACGGGAGTATCTAGTTTACATACTTAAGATCAACATTAGATTCTTTTTCTTCTTTTGCTTTTTTCTTTGGTTTGTTATTTTGTTTGTATTTCCTTTTAATCCATGTAAAGCACTTTGTATTGCCTTGTTTCTGAAAATGTGCTATATAAATAAAATTGCCTTACCTTACCATGCCGAGGATGTATAGATATGACAAAAATCACGACTGGTCAAATATTGGAAGATTTAAAAAATATAATAAGATAGATGTCAAATATCCTCCAGCAATGCCAATTTTGAGCAGCAGAACAACCTAAGAACTGCAGCACGTCATCACCGGAACATCTGGTTCCTTTGGGACGAAAACCAAAAGGCAGGTCAGATTATATTTGCTGTTCCACAAATTGTGAGGGCAAAATATCTCTGAGTGGGACAGAAAACCAGCCGAACTGCTGACAATATTTTTTGCATTAAAACAAAATTAAAAACACGATGATTAAACTTTAACATGGTTGTTATTTAACAAACAAAAATTCATTTCAACAGAGACCTGAAAACTGTCAGTAAACATCTATACTTATGGCTGGCTGGCTTTTGGATGAGCAATGAAAAAAAACTATTCACGCAATTATTTTTCAACCTGAGCAAAAATAATCTGCTCTGGGCAAAGTGTGGGTGAAGATTTGACTCCCCCTGTTCTGGCACCTATGTCTGCAACCCAGCAATTGCTTAGTTATTTTTTAAAAAATCTCACAGAAAAATTATGAGAAAAGTAGATCAACAATCTACAGCTAAAAACAGGAGGTTTGGAAACTATTCCAGAGTTTGCAGCGAAAACTTTCTAACAGGTAAGATAGCATTGTTTAAATTATATTTTCAGATATTTTATTGGACAGTTACTTCGAAAAACAAGCAGTCATATGCAAGGTAAGATATATTATTTTGGAACCCTGTTTTTAATGGTGTTTCTGTAAATTGCTGCGACTGGTTGACCTACATTGTAGAAATGCAGTAAGACTCTACATTAACATACAACTCCAGCATGAATTCGGGTTTACAAAAGCTAAATAAATTATTTACAAGTACAGCCAAGAGGATAACACTAACACTAACCTGTTGTGATCTGCAGCTCCAGATAGTTATGGGTTAGGGTCGCCTCAACGCCGGGTAAATCCTCAAGAACATATGACAAGTCTTTTTTACCGAAACAAAATGGCTCATATCCTAAATATTTTTTCGAGATACCTCGTCTGTGCCAGCCTATTCAGGGCATTAGCGTACTCTCTGGGATCCATTTTGCTCTGTTTTGGACTGGAGAAATACTTCCTGACCCCCATCTGAATCCTGCGTTTCATTCAGGTCACGTGTCTGCAACCCAACAAAAGGGGGGAAACGCTAGGACAATTCCAAGGGCCCCTATATTTATTTCTATATATAGAAATTTCAAAAATGGGGGCCCTCTCAATAACAAATTTAATCATATTATGTTTTTTTTAATTGTTTTTAGCAGTAAAAATTAAATGTTACCAATCCCAGACCAAAAAGCACAAATTCATATTTACACTGTACACTCCCCTGCATCTGCATAAAATGGTCTGTTCCTGCTGAACACACTTGACAGTGATGGTGTTCAGCAGCAGTCAATAGAAGGCAACAACAATTGTGGCAGTTACTATGCTGCCAAGGAAAATAATAAAGGCAGGTTTTCAAAGAGAGAGAGACAAAGACAAGAGTTTCAATTTGTGACAGTTTTTCTCAAAAAGAGGTGGGTAGACCATCTGAGATTATCAACTTAAGCGAAATTTGGTATTGGGGCCCTCTGTCTCTGCTAACAATGTGGATTGCTGCTATAAACAGTCAGACAATTAGATTATTTGAGCACCAACTATAAACTTATTGCTGTTTACATTATATCCTATATATTTTTTGGCCCGTCAATTTATCCGCTAGTTGATTTCCTTAATTTTGGGATATCTGTGATAGGTCGATACTTACATGCAAATCTGGCCTTTTCCCCTGATCTTATCTTCCTCAATAAAGGTTTAAAAACCAAGCACTAGCTTCTTCTGCTCTACAGTGAGAAGTTTGACTGACAGACCAGCCCACCAGGTCATGTCTGCACGTTTGCAGTTAACAATAGTTACCTCACTGTTGCCAACTCAGTGACTTTCTTGCTACATTTAGTGACATTTCAGAGAGAAAAAAAATTAGTATCGGCCAAAATCAAAATCAGCAGGTAAAGCTTCTTATAGATCAGTAATAGGCAATCGGTCAGATAACTGCAATTGGTGCACCCCATATTTAAGATGGAATAGCATATTCATGGCATATTTTGATTAAATTAATTTCTCTTAAGTGCATTTCCAATAGCTAAAAAAATAATTTATACCAGGTGAGTCTTTCTCACCTGAGAATATTGATTTCCCGCTTATTTCCCGGTCCCGTGGGGATTTCCTCTCCCCAGCTTCTGTCTCTCGTCCTCCTCGCTGCTCCCATCCAGAACACCTTTGGCTCACCTCTAGTCCTCACCTGCCTGTCCACCCGCCGAGGAACCTAGAAAGCAAGACAGATCACTACTCACCCAGTACACCTGCAAGCTGTGGATGCTCCATGCCCCTCCTCGTTCCCCTCCCCTGCTTCATAAAGTAAGACCCAGACTCCTTCTTCCACATAATTCATCCTATCACGCCCATTAATCATTTCCCTGTCTTCCAGTGAAGATCCGGTCCAGATTCGCTGTTCCTCTCCGGTGCAGAAAAGAACATTCAAGAACTTTCTCTGTTGAATAAAACGTTTAACCATGCTATCCCTGTTGTCCATAGTTATTGCTCGCACCAGAGTCATCCAGCATCATGACAGAATCATCTGGCCAAACTGACTCTGCAGCACATTTACAGGCAGCACTCTCTGAGCAGTGAATCCTCCTGGGACATCATGACCACGCAATTAGCACCATCTCCCAGCAACAGGCCTACATCATTCAGTCTCTTAACTGGATTTCAGATCAGCTTCGGCGGATGGAGATCTCACCGCAGCCTCAACCTCAGCCTCAGCCTCAGCCCCAGACTCCACCAGTTCCCACACCAGCGCCTCCCGACACTTCCCTTCTCCCTGCTGGCAGAGATGTCGCTTTGCCTACTCCATAACCATTCACGGTAGAGTTGGGTAAGTGCAGCGGATTTTTACTCCAATGCACTCTTATCATTAGTCATTCCCCTCGATCATTCCCCGATGACCCGATTAAAATTTCCCATGTCATCTGACTTTTAAGGGACAAGGCGCTGAGGTGGGCAGAAGCCCTTTTTGATGAAGCAACTATTCACAATTAGTGAATACTTACACTTAGTGCGTTCCTTGAACAGTTTAAACCAGGGGTCTCAAACTCCAGTCCTCGAGGGCTGCAGTCCTGCAACTTTTAGATGTGTCTCTGCTGCACCACACCTGAATAGAATAATTAGGTCATTAGCAAGGCTCTGGAGAACTGATCTACACAAGCAGGAGATAATTAAGCCATTTCATTCCAGTGTTTTATACCTGTGGCACATCTAAAAACTGTAGGTCTGCGGCCCTTGAGGACTGGTTTAAACAAACATTTCATCCAAGTGTTCGTGAGGAAGAGGCTGCTAAGAGACTTTGGAGCTTAAAACAGGGGAACAGATCAGTGACTGAGTTTGCCATAGAATTCCTGGTGGCGGACTCAGGGTGGAAAAAGCCAGCACTGAAGGGGGTGTTTCACCATTCACTTAATGAAAAGATTAAAGATGAACTGGCCTGTAGAGATGCACCTGTTGGGTTAGATGAACTAAGTTTGAGTCCGAGAGGGGATGAAAGGAGGACAGCCTTTAAGATCCATACAGGTCATTTTGAGTATTTTGTGATGACTTGGATGATATTCTAATCTTTTCAAGATATAGAACAACATCAGATCCATGTTCAAAAAGTTTTTCAAAGACTCGTGGAAAATCACCTTTATGTAAAGGCTGAAAAATGTGAATTTAGCATGACTTTCTTGGGTTTCATTTTTGAGGGTGGACAGGTGAAAACAGATCTATAGAAAAAATTTGAGCAGTCTTGGATTGGCCAGCTCCAGACTCCAGGGAGGATCTCCAGTGTTTCTTGGGATTTCAAACCTCTATAGGAGATTTATCAGAGACTTTAGCATCATTGCCTTTCCACTTACTGTGCTCACCTCCACCAAAAGGACATTCTTTTGGACCCCTGAAGCTAACCAAGCATTCACTGAACTGAAACAAAGGTTTGCCCATGTTCCTATTCTCATTCATCCAGAACCTGACTCCCAAGAACTTAATGTGTTTCCCCTTTTGAGACCTCTCTAGGTTTCCAGCCATCCCTCATACCCTCCTCATTTCCAGAAGTTGATGCTTCCAACATGGGGGTAAGTGGTCCTCTCCCAAAGATCCCCAGAACACTACAAACTCCACCCTTGTGCCTTCTTCTCCAAACGGTTCACCCCTCAGGAGAGAAGCTATAATGCTTGTGACAGGGAGCTTCTTGCTATTAATTGTCTCTTGAAGGATGGAGGCATTGGTTAGAAGGCACAGTTACACCCTTGATAGTCTGGACAGACCGTAAAAACCTGTCCTATCTTCAGTCAGCTAAGAAACTCAACCCTAGACAGTCCCGCTGGACCCTATTTTTGTCTAGATTCAATCTCAACATCACTTACTGTCCAGGAATAAGTAACATCAAACCCAATGCACTTTCACTTTAACAGTTTTCCCTTGACAATTCAGAAGAAACTGTTGAACCTGTCCTTATGCCCTCTTGCACTGTGGGAAGTCTTAAATGGGACATTGAGAGACGTATTCAATGAGCCTCAGTGCCAGAGCCCGACCAAGGCGGGGGACCCCCTAACCATTTTTTGTCCCTTTCAGGGTCCGCTCCCAGGTTCTCCTGGGAACTGGGCTCACAGTTCCCAGTTCTCCTGTCACCCCTGAGTCAGCTGCATCATTGGGCTACTGAGTCGATACTTCCCGTGGCTCTTCCTCAATAAATATACCACAGATTTCATCTCCATCTGTCCCAAGTCGGCTCTGCTCCCACATCTCACTAGACTTTGTCATCGGTCTTCCAACTTCTAAAAACAAAAATGGTGATCCTTACCATCATAGGCAGGTTCTCTAAAGCTTGTCATCTCGTTCCTCTCAACAGACTCCCCTCAGCCTCTGCAACAGCCAGACTTCTGTTCTTCCACATCTTCAGACTTCATGGAATTCCCACTGAGATTCTTTCTGAGGGGCTCAATTTATATCTCAGGTTTGGAAAACATTCTGCTCTTCTCTCAGTGCAATACCCTGCCTCACTTCAGGAGGAACACAGAATCAAATGGTCAGTGTGAACATTTGAATCAAGAACTTTAAAATGCTCTTTGTTGAATCTGTGCCAACAACCCAAGCTCCTGGAGCCTCCATTTACCTTGGCTTGAATATGCTCACAATTCACACATCTCAGCAGCTATAGGTTTTTCTCCTTTTGAGACCTCTCTAGGTTTCCAGCCATCCCTCTTACCCTCCTCATTTCCAGATTCCACCATTCCCACAGTCAGGACTCACCTCAGGAACTGCAGGAGAATTTGGGACCAGACCAAAGAAGCACTTGATCAGACTTCGGCCCAAAACAAGAGACTTGCTGATCGCAGACGCACTCTGGTTCCCGCTTATCACCCAGGCCAGAAAGTCTGGTTCTCTTCTAAAGATTTTCCCTTAAATGGATACTCTAAGAAACTCTCTCCCAATGGGGAGACATCCCTAATCAACATCAGGGATGCTCATCCAAACTTATTGCAATCACAGCTCAAGTCTTCTGCAGGGGCCCGAGTGCCAAAGAACTTTAATTCATTCATTTCAATAAACCTTTTTAATCACTGTTTTTCTCTGTTTCAGTCTCTCCAGATTGAAATGTCAGTATGTCATAAACAGCATCTCTCCTTAAACTGGAGCAGCCTTAAAAACGTACAGAAGACGAGACACTTACCAGTTTTTTTCAGTACATGCTAGGATACATGATGGTGTAACGTTGTTTCCATGGTTACTGATAGTTACACTCAAACCTTCACCATGCGATAATTGATATCTATCTAATCATACTTACTAATAGAGTATATGAACGTTATTCTTCTTACCTTGTAGAAAGTGTTTGCTGCAAATGCATGGTTACACCAAGAGCTGCCAGTCATTATGATTTACGGCTGCTATCCATCGCTGCCGCATCTTTCCTTTTTAAAAGTTCTAAAATAAAATGACAAGTTTGGTTTTCAACCTGTTTGCGCAGCCAACCGCGTAGTACCTTGTGACCATTTTTACTGCGAAATCAACTAAATAAAAGCAGTATTAGACTACCATATGTACATTTTATGACAGGCTTTAAAGGAGCGCATAGGTTGTTTTGACGTCCATCATGGTGGAGCTGGGGGAGTTTTGAAGAGAGTGATGTCACGTGCAAAGGGTCATATTGTCACATTGGCTTTCTTTATTCACTTGTGTTTGTTTGCCTAATTAACAGCTTAAGGGTTTGATTTGACCATCAATAAGTGTCCTTATAAAATAAAAATGGGATGTTTTAGCCACCTTTGTGCTGGCTAACACATGGTATTTCCGTACTTCATTCAACTGCATATGAGGTCAGCTGTAGGCCATGACCCATTTCTTGCATTATTCCATACTCCTTTTTGGTTTGGGAAATGTAATAAATTGTATTCCACCCTCTAAATGTTATGGGTAATGGCTGTTGGGATTGCACATTTCTGACTGACAGCTTTGACCATGATTATTTATTATTTTCCTCAAAATTTCTCAGACTGTAGCGTGGTTGTTATGATAAACACTGTCAATATTGTGAGGTCAGTTTATCTGGATAACGGATATGTACTTTCGGACAAATTCTTTTCGCCAATTTCTCAGTTACTGACAAATACCCTGGAATGATCGGGGGAGGATTGCTCCCCCGATCATTCTGCCCCCATCTATGTGGGGGCAGAGCTGGCGTTATGTCAATTGTTTCCCAGAAGTGATAATACACAAAGTTCGAATCCTTTTGCATGATGTGTTTTTTTAACTCAATATAATTGATTTTTTTTTCATTTTGTGTATTTTAAAGAAAATGCCACAACAACTACAAATAAGAAATGTTAAAGTAGATGACAAAAAATAGAAGTAAATTTAATATTTTCTGGGGGTGCCAATGGGGTGCTATGACTTTTCCAGGGGGTGCTATATCTGTTGCTAGATAATGTCAAACATTGAGAAGTTTTAATTATTGTTAACAAACGTTATCAAACATGCCGTCACTAACCCTTCTGAAGTAAAAAAAAACCTCAGAAGTATACAGAGCCAAATACGATAATCAACTAATTTAAAGTTAAAACTAAGTTTCACACAAACACAAGTTCGCTATCAAGCTAATTTTCTATTAGCAGCGCCACAAATCTTTTTGATAAACATTACATTTCCAAGACACATAAAAACAAACCTTTATCTTGGCTTTTTTCTATTCTTCCTCTTTCTTTTCTCTCTCCCTGAAGGATAAGTCTTTGTGCCACATTGTTTTGCTAACTTATCTTCCACAGGAGCTTTGGAGGTTTGGATGATCCAAACCTCCAAAGCTTGGGTCATCCTATATTACCAGTGAAGCATGACCTATTTATTTGTTCTTTTTGTCCATAAAAATGATTTCTACATACACTATCAAATATATATATTATAAAAATAAATCACAACTTTATAATGAAATTGTGTGTTTTTGTTACTATAATGACATAGAAACCATTACAAAAAAACTAAAAAGCAGCTCCACTGAGAAAGCCCCTTAGTGCCCCGGGGCCCTAAGCAGCTGCTTAGTTTGCTTATGACTTGGACCGGCCCTGGTCAACAGACAGAGTAAAAAGGTATGAATGCTTTTGAGATGATCACCAGTTCAGGTTATATCAAATGTAACTCCAAAATGACACCACAGGCACAGTTTCTTCAAGATGGGTGCTTCCACAGGAAAACATGCAACTTGTTATGCAATCAGGAGTTTACATAGACTCACCAAAACATTTGCTAAGGTTGGTCTGTTTGTCAATGAAAATCTTTGCTGAGATCACGTTTCCAAAAGGTAAAAACATCTGCAGCAGGTCCTGGTCTCCAAACTCCTGAGGCAGGTGATAAATGAAAAGGTTTGCTCCCTCTGGTCCTACAGAACAAAAAGAGCATTTGTCAAAATAAACAGGAATGGTAATCCACAATACCATTAAAAATATTGATGTCCTTATGTATTTCTTCCGTATTTGCTTTTTCTTGCTATTGTAGATAGACAGATTTGAGTTTTTCCCCCACAGTGAAATTGTCATCTCCATCTCCCATACAGCACTCTTACATATACATAAAAACCCTTGCCTTGGAAATTCTTCCACCCCAGCACACTACAGTGCATCATCATCATCATCATTATCATCATCATCGTCAACTTTATTTATAAAGTGCTTTAACACTAGACACAGCTGAAAGAAAGTGCTGATCAGTAACACATAAATAAGATAAAGAAAGCATTAAAAAAAGAACAGGGTGATAAAGCCTTCCCAGCCGCTTTCCACAGATGTTAAAAGATCTCAGCCTCCTCAGGGAATACACTCCTTCTCAGGCCTTCAATTTGACAAAGCAGACACTCTCAGGAGGGCATCCCCCAAGAAATCCTGTCAGACTGCGGTCCCCAGTTTGTCTCCCAAGTTTGGAACCAGTTCTGTTCTGGCATTGATGCCAAAGTCACATTCACTTCAGGTTATCATCCCCAATCGAAGGGGCAAACTGAAAGAATGAATAGAGAAGTAGAATCCACCCTCAGATGTCTCACCTCCACTAATCAATCAATCAATCAATCAAATTTTATTTGTATAGCACATTTCAGCAGCAAGGCATTTCAAAGTGCTTTAAATCATTACAAACACAGAAACACAATGCAACATAGAATCAATAATCAAAACACAGCATTAAGTCAAGTTCCATCAATAAATTTGTAATTGATTACATTTCAAATACAATTCTAAACAGGTGGGTTTTTAGTTGAGATTTAAAGGAAGTCAGTGTTTCAGCTGTTTTACAGTTTTCTGGAAGTTTGTTCCAAATTTGTGGTGCATAGATGCTGAAAGCTGCTTCTCCTCGTTTGGTTCTGGTTCTGGGGATGCAGAGCAGACCAGAACCGGAAGACCTGAGAGATCTGGAAGGTTGATACAACAACAGCAGATCTTTGACGATGCTAAGCCGTTCAGTGATTTGTAAACTAACAACAGTATTTTAAAGTCCATTCTTTGAGCTACAGGGAGCCAGTGGAGGGACTTTAAAACTGGTGTTATGTGCTCCATCTTCCTGGTTTTAGTGAGAACGCGAGCAGCAGCGTTCTGGATCAGCTGCAGCTGTTTCATTGATTTGTTGGACAGACCTGTGAAGACGCTGTTGCAATAATCAATACGACTGAAGATGAACGAATGGATGAGTTTCTCTAGATCTAGCTGAGACATTAGTCCTTTAATCCTGGAAATGTTCTTCTGGTGATAGATGGCCGACTTAGTAACTGTCTTTATGTGGCTCTGGAGGTTCAGGTCAGAGTCCATCACTACTCCCAGGTTTCGGGCCTGATCGCTGGTTTTCAGTTGTAATAACTGACGCTGTGCATTGACTCTAGATCGTTCCTCTTTAGGTCCAAAAATAATAACTTCAGTTTTGTTTCTGTTCAGCTGGAGAAAGTTTTGGCACATCCACACATTTATCTGTTCTAAGCATCTGTTCAGTGATTGGATGGGTTCTGAGTCACCTGGTGATATCGTAATGTAGAGCTGTGTGTCATCTGCATAGTTATGGTAGCTAATATTATTTCCTGTTATAACCTGAGCTAGTGGGAGCATATAAATATTGAATAAAAGGGGTCCTAGGATTGAACCTTGGGGTACCCCACATGTGACCTTTGACCTCTTTGAAGAAAAGTTTTCAATTGAAACAAAGAAATCCCTGTTCTTTATGTAGGATTCAAACCAGTTAAGCACTGGACCGGAGAGTCCGACCCAACTCTCCAGTCGATTCAGTAATATGTCATGGTCAACAGTGTCAAAAGCTAGTGTCACTAATCCATCTAACTGGTGCCAGTTCTTACCCTGGGGTACGAACTGTGTGAATTATACTCATAATTCACACATCACACATCTGTGTGAATTATGATCATAGAATTATGAATCTCTGCTGTCACTGGTTTGTCTGCCTGTGAAGACTCTCTTGGTTATCAACCTCCATTATCCCCCGCAGATGAGAAAGAAATATTTGTGACGTTAGTCCACCATCATATCTGTCCCTGCAAAAATAGTCAGTGGAGTGAATTGTAATCTATCAAAATGACAAACACGCTTCAGATTTTTCCATTGTTTTTCGAGTCAAATACGGAAAATATGGAGCCCTGGTCTGCAAAACCGATCTTGGACTGCCTCTGTCCCTCCTCCAGTCAATGGCCAGTTCTTTTGTCTTGGATGTATTTAGCTCCAGGCCATTTGTGTTTATCGCCTGTCGCCAGACAACAAAGTTCCTTCCCGGGCACCTGTGCACCTCGTTGTTGTCTTTGATATGCACCATGATAGCAGTGTCATCAGCATACATACAGTATTTGCTCCTCTATATACTGTATTTCTTTTGTATTAGATTTTTCTTGCTATTGTTTCAAATCAGCAAACACATTTTAATTGTTAAAAAAAAAGATTAAATGAATAAATATAAAATGCACTTTTCAATTGATTTCATATAATGGACAAAGTTACCCAAACCAACTTGGCCCAATACAAATTCCCCCCTTGTTAAATTGTGAATTTACTGCAATTGTCCAGAAATCCATAACTAAAAAGCAAATTGATGATCCAAGACTTTTGGGAAAAAACTTTGTGAACTGGGAAGTTCACAAAACCTAAAGTGTAAATAAAGTGCAATTTTTTGGAAAGTGTGCCTTCTGTTATATCTGGCATAAAATGTAAAGAATTTTAGAGAAAGATCATACTAACACAATGTACAAGTAGGCATTGCAGTGACTTTAAAATATGGCTGCCACCATGTTTTAAAGTCACTGCCTTGCCTACTTGTACATTTTAGAACCGATATGAAGGTTCTTGAAAATGGTTATTGTTCCACTTGTTCTAGAAATGTGCTGTTTAGGGTGGCAGCACATTGGAGTAGCTCTGATACTTTCATTGAGATTCAAATACATTTGTCACACGGTACAGTGCGATAGTTTTTACCATTTTTAAAAAAATGAGAATATACTTGCAAGGTTAGAGGAAAAGCAAGTCAGTCAATGTGTCCAACAATTTTAAGATTTTTGTCGGACAATTGTAAGATATGTCTGTAATGTCCAAAGTGTTTTCACAAACACTGCAGCAAGAAACTAAACAGGTTCTAAGCATATTACCCTTTAGTATCTTCATAGAGCTTGAACAGAATGACTCCCAACAGAACACCCCACCGACCCCAACATAGTTGTGATGACTCCCAAAATTGCCCTAACTAGCTGACGACCTCAACATCTTCTGCATGTTTTAAACCCAGCCATTCACATTTCTGACCAGCATACTATTCCTACACTAAATGACTACCTGCACCCATCACCAATAACTCTACAATGCTATGATTCTGTTTTCAACTCCTAGTTGATAAAACTCACCTTCTTTTTGGCTGCCAGCAGCTGACACGTTTTGCTGGGATAGCAGGCTCTGATTATAGAAGTTGGGTAGGGCAGCAGCTGCATACTGCTGAATACCTGAGTAGGCTTGGCTCAGTGCCTCCATTGTATTACCTGAGCCATGAGACAAGCCACCAGAAGAAAGGTTGCCATTTATTGTTGCCATGCCTGTAGAAATTACACAAAAAATAGGTAACATTTTTCCAAAAGTAAATTTGATTCCTACCAAGCAATACTTCAGTATTTCCCAACCCTGGTCCTCAAGGCACACTGTCCTGCATGTTTTAAGTCAGTGGTCCCCAACCTTTTTAGTCGCGCGGACCGATCAGCCCTTCGCAATGTTCCTGCAGACCTGGGGGGGGGGGGGGGGGGGGGGGGGGGGGGGGGCGCGTCATAAGTATTGTGCGTCGTTAGGGCTAACCCCCTCGTTTTTTACGGCGGTTACGTTCCAAAATGAACCCGCAATAGGGGAAATCCGCGAAGTAGGAACCTTTATTTTTTGACAATTATTATACAATAAAATACTCCATAATACATTGAAACCAAAGAACAAAACCTTTTTAAAGGCCCAAACATTTGTTTAACAAATAAAAAGTACTATATAAACTTTTTTTTTTTTTTTTTACAAATAACTACTGTACTGTAAAATAATAGTTTTAATATGAACTGAAGGCGGATTCCAGTGCCCGAATTGCGGAGATCAGCGCCGCCCCACCGCGACCTGAGTCATTGGATTAGAACGGGAGAAAATAAAAATGATTATGGGAAAAAAACAAAAACAAAGTACAGTAGGACAAATAGTGACTCACGTGTATTTCACTGCTCTTCTGACTGAGCCGCTGCAGCCTGACTCCGCTCTGTAGCGGGTTTTTTTTCTTTCTTCTAAAGCCCGCGGTGCAGGTGTGTTTTTTCGAGAGAAGAACATAGTTATCGGTAGCTGTTGTCGCTCTTTTTTCTTTTGGGCAAAAAGATTCTTATAAACCGACATGCCACCATCGATTATGTTAAATTTGGCAAGCTGTTTTGCGTTTGTGTACATATTAAACCGCAACGTTGTTGACACACAGCTAGAGAAGCAGAGAGACTGTTTAGCCAATCAGAATGCAGAACACAATGCACGACGCAAATCTATGAAGCAGCCAGACCGCGAAAGGTGAACCGCGAAATAACGAGGGTTCACTGTACTCCGATGTTGTTTTGTTACTCGTTGGCTCAATTTTGACGCGCAAGACGTAACCGGTAAAATCCAGTTTAGGATTTTCAAAATAAAAGATCCGGAAGTAGTTCACTATTTCTTGCGCGGCCCAGTACCAATTGGTCCGGTGGTTGGGGACCACTGTTTTAGATGTTTCCTTGCTTCAGCCCAGCTGATTTCAGTTGAAGGCAGATTAACAGGCAATTTCTGAACTACAATCAACTGAGTCAAGAGTATTAAAGCACAGAGATATCTAGAACATGCAGGGCAGTGTGCCTTGGGGAGCAGGGTTGGGAAACACTGCAATAAGTAACAATGTCCATCAGTTTTGTTGATAGTACAAAGCCAATGGAAAGTATTCACCCCTCTACTGAGAGATCCAGGTAAGCTACACAGAAAACGTTTGTAGACAAGAATGTAGTGTTGCTATCTTTGACTTAGTGGCAAGTCAAAGTCTAAACCACCAATAGAGAATTTCTATTGGGAAAATGTCTGCTCACCTCCAATCCCCATAAAACATGAAAGATTTTGCCAGGAAGAATGGAGTAAAATTGCAGTGTCCAGATGTACCGTGCCTTGCGAAAGTATTCTGCCCCCTTGAATTTTTCAACCTTTTGCCGTTTTTCAGGCTTCAAACATAAAGATCTAAAATTTTTATTATTTTGTGAAGAATCAACAACAAGTGGGACAAAATCGTGAAGTGGAACGAAATTTATTGGATACTTTAAACTTTTTTTAACAAATAAAAAACTGCAAAGTGGGGTGTGCAATATTGTTCAGCCCCCTTGCATTAATACTTTGTAATGTGATTACTGTGATTACAGCTGCAAGTCGCTTGGGGTTTGTCTCTATCAGTTTTGCACATGGAGAGACTGAAATTCTTGCACTGTTCTTGCAGGCAGAACAGTTGGAGCTCAGTGAGGTTGAATGGAGAGCACTTGTGAACAGCAGTTTTCAGATCTTAAGACAGATTCTCGATTGGATTCAGGTCTGTACTTTGACTTGGCCATTATAACACCTTTATTTGTGAACCATTCCATTGTAGATTTTGCTTTATGTTTGGGATCATTGTATTGTTGGAAGATAAATCTTCCTCCCAGTCTCAGGTCTTTTATAGAGTACAACAGGTTTTCTTCCAGAATGGTTCTGAATTTGCTCCATCCATCTTCCCATCAATTTTAACCAGCTTCGCTGTCCCTGCTGAAGAGAACCAGGCCCAAACCGTGGGCAAAAATGGCAAAAGGTTGAAAAGTTCAAAGGGGCTGAATACTTCTGCAAGGCACTGTACAAGCTTGATTGAGAACTATCCACATAAACTCTGTGTTCTTTTCACTTTGAAATCAGATCTTTTTTTATTTTGTTCATAAAGACGAGGGATTTATAAAAGCTGAACTGCACTAATGAAAAGCAGTTCAGCTTATCGGCAGTTCAGCCGATAAGCTGAACTGCTGAAAATCTGGGGTACTCAGTCTGTCTTCATGCTAAAGCCTTGAAGACAGACTGAGTACCCCAGATTTTTTGCAGTTACAGTCACAGACTGTAAACACTGGTAAATGACCAGTTATGTCATTTATTAATATTCCACTAGTTAAACTATTTTCAAGAACATTTGTAAAAAATATTAATATTAAATATTAGGGTTGAACAGTGCGATGTAATGCTACTGGACCTGGTGATTTTAGGATACAGGCTTAGAATGTACATGGTATTAATACATTCTTCTGACATTTTATGTTTATTTGGATTTAGAAGATCAATGTTGAAATCCCCACAGATAAATGCAACTTTTTGATTAACTTTATATTTCTTCCATCCAGTTATTGAATATTTCTATATTTGATCCAGGAGCTCTATAAACGCAACTCATAAAGACATTCTTTTGTTCCTTGAGTAATTCTATAGTCACACAGACCATGACAGGTGACGTTATATCATCTTATAATTAATGTTCTTGTCCACAAAAGGAACTACACCACCTCCATTTTTGTTTTCTGTTTTTATAAACCATTTCATAACCATCAATTTCAAAGTCCATGGCCTTTTCACTATTGAGCCACATTTCTGATAATGCAATATTAAGAGTCTGTGAGAGTTGTTGGAGGTACTGTTTGATGTTGTAGAAATGTGTATACAAGCTTCTGCTGTTCTGCTTATGTTCAGTTATTGAACTGCTTATGTATTGCTATTGAACTGGTCATCAGTGTAATAGTGACAACTGTAGTTGATACCAGTAAAAAAATTATCAGGATCAATATCATTATTAGTGTGAATGCTGTAGCCATTCACACTCGTTTTCCTGTTTCTCTTTATTCTTTGATCCATCCATCCATCATCCATCCATCCATTTTCTAACATCCTTGTCCCTAGTGGGGTCGGGAGGGGTGCTGGTGCCTATCTCCAGCTGGACAGGTTGCCAGTCTGTCACAACACAGAGGCAGACAGGACACACAACTATGCACACACTCACCTGGGGAGAATTTAGAGAGACCAATTAACCTAACAGTCATGTTTTTGAAGTGTGGGAGGAAGCCGAAGAACCCAGAGAATCCATGCAGAAACCGGGCCAGGAATCGAACTCAGGACCTTCTTGCTGCAGGGCAACAGTGGTAACAGTGCTACCAACTGTGCCACTGTGCAGCCCTCTCTTTATCAGTGTGAATACTGAAAGCGTACACTGTAGTAACTGATGCTTTTTGAACTTTTTATGCTTTTTGACAAACAAAATTATGCTGTTCATACATATTTAACTGTACTGTAATAATTATGCATTAAAACGTAGCCACAAATGTCTACTTCAAGGAACTATTACTATCATTGCTACACGTCTTACTGTTTTCTGTCAAACTCTTCTGGAGTACAGATATGTCACACCTTCACCTATTCTTTAAATGTATTTCTCTGTTGTGCTCTGTTTCTATATGTCAGTATTCTGCTTGTCTACCTTTCAGTATATACCTTCTGCTTTTACTGTCTACAAAGGTCTTCTGCAAACTTTAATCAATTTTAGCAGTTCATAAAAAAAAACTATATGTAACCCAGTCCAAACTAAAGGTGTTTGTAATGAGTTCAGTTCATAGAAGGAGTGATAATTTAGAATGTATCAAGCATGTTTGCTTAAATATGTTAAAATTGTTATTAAGTGTTAACCATATTTTATTTTGAAAGGGCTCATGTTTGTAAGAGGAAGTGGGGTAGAGCAAAGGAACTTGACTGGTCCGTGGTTGGCTGAGGGTCAGGAAGGAGAGGAGAGGGAAAAAAGAGAGACAGGAAGGAGAGGAATGAACCGCGCAAAAAGAATAGAAACGTGGTGGAGTTTTAGAGAACAAGTGTTTTGCACATAATTTGACTTTCAACTCGACAGTTTTGTTGATGTGTGTTAACACTGCTTACTGTTTTGCCACTGCTGTGACGGTTCCAGACCGGAGCCGACTGTACCGTAGGTGTACCGCTCGCTGACGCATCGACGTTCATTAACACAATGAACGGACTTTGAGTACTGTAGCTAACTCAGCTAACAGACAATTCAGCTAAGGTTTCCGTCGTGGAAGCTTTACAGTTGAGCTTGGACCAGCGAGCTGCGCTTATGCTGAGAGTTTGTGGCGGGGCTGGAGAACTGGATCTGCGTTGGACTTCTCTGGTGTTCCTGGATCCTCAGGACTACCGGACTGGTTGAGGACCTGAGGACATCTTGCTGGCTGGGACTGAGGACGGGTGAGGTGCCGACAGGGTTCGGGTCTTCACTTGGAGTGGGGCGCCCAGTTCCACGTTTCGTCGACACATCAGGCCTGCAAGGGTTTTTTTTTTTGGGACTACATTTTAGTTAGTTATTGCCGGCTTAGCTGAACATTAAAGTGTGGGCCCACATTGATTAATATAGGTTCTAAAATCAAAAGAGTGAAACATTTTGCATTTTGTGCATTTGTTATTGTGTTTAATATATGTTCAACTCTCATACAGGTGTGTGTTTGATTTATTCAGAACTGTATTTGGAGTGTATTATTCCTATTCAAATCTTTATTATTTGGTGAGAAGGAAAGAACAGTACTAATATATCATTACTCTAAGGTGAGTGAAACTCAACATAGGTTTAAACACGAGAGTGTAATTATTATTATTTGTAACTTAATGAGTTTAAGGAACTCAGGGGCCCTTACCTACGTTAGAGCGGTATAATTGGGCTACATATATATATATGAATTATATATACTGTATACTGTACCTTCTTTTGCTACTTTAACCCCTTAACTGGCGGTACCAAAATCACCAAAAATGGCTGAAAAGGTACACCCAAATTAAATCAGCTGCTGTTTTTGAACAATTTGGAGTGCATGCAAAAGCTTTTAATGTCACTGGGTAAGTTTTGGGTATTTGAGTGGGGATGGGTGATCAACTTATAACGGCGATAAGCGATTTTTGACGTTTGACATGCTGCTTTTAAGTCCTGCATCAGTTCCACCCTCCTCTTCCTTACAGCATCTGTGAAGTCCTCGTTAATGTATATTTTGGATCCCTTAAGTGCCTTGGTGCGCTGCAGAATAGTTGGTCTGTCCTTGTACCTCAGGAATTTGACGACAATCGGCCTGGGTCCGTCTCCTCTGGGTTTCCCAGTGCGGTGAGCTCTTGCCATCTCGATCCCATGTTGAAGGTTTAACTTTTCAGACAGAGCTGTCTTCACTTTCTCTTACGTCTCAACCCAAGTTTCGTTTGGCGACTCAGTAATTCCGTCGATAGCCAGATTGTTTTTCCTTGATTGTCCCTCCAGGTACTTGCCAACAGGCTTATCACAAACTTTGAATACGTCCGACTGCAGCAAATTACCTCGTTCGTCATGCTTAATGCTTTCTGCTTTGATGTCATCCACATCTTTCTGCGTAAATTACAGGCTGGTTTTAATGTCATGCACTTCTCGTGTCAGCTCATCCAGTCTGGTGTTTGTAGTATCCATAATGATTTTAAGAAAGCCTTTGAAATTGTCCTGTTGGTGATGATGCGACTCTGTGTACATTTCCTTCTGCTGGCTCAGTAAATCTTACCTTGCATGAGCGATACAAACTTCTCATCTGGTCTCATCTCGGTCTTGGATCCTTTTGGAGGCATTCTTTCACTCAATTTTTTTATCAACAGTTATCCTCAGAGTGATAATAAAGGTAGAGTACTTTTCTCCAATTACTTACATGGGAAAAATATTTTTAGATTTCCTGTCTACTTAACATCTTTTAATACAAAAACACAGGGAACCGCCAGTGGACCACCTCATTGCCCCAAACACCAGGCTTAACAAGATTTCTGGGGGAAACCCTGCAAATATTTTATCTCTAGAATTGCCAGGGCAGTTATTTTTTTTTTCTTTTTTTTCCCATTTTTTTCTCCGAAGAGTTTTTGCGGCACTAGTGGCTCGTATTTTTTCGACAGTAGGCAGACAGGAAGGAGGGTGAGGAGAGGGGGGAAGACATGCGGCAAAGGTCGTCGGGACCGGGAGTCGAACCCGCGACGTCCGCGTCGAGGACTAAGGCCTCCAAACGTGGGGCGTGCTAACCCCCTGCGCCACCACAGCACGCCCCCAGGGCAGTTATTTTGACTATTTTGCAATTTGCTTGTTTTTTTACCTCATCAAATCAAAAATGATTTGATTCCGATTTGATTCTACCCCTCATTTGGATAACTGTGGAATAACATAAAAGCTGTTTTTCTTAAGCACAGTATGAACATTGAAATACCATAAAATGATTCCACATGTAGACTTTACTATCTGAGAATCCATCCATCCATCCATTCATCCATCAATTTCTGCTTATCCGGGGTCGGGTCGCGGGGGTAGCAGCTTCAGAAGGGAGGCCCAGACTTCCCTCTCCCCGGGCACTTCTTCCAGTTCTTCCAGGGGAATCCAGAGGCATTCCCAGGCCAGCCGAGAGACATAGTCCCTCCAGCGTGTCCTGGGTCTTCCCCGGGGCCTCCTCCCGGTGGGACGTGCCCTGAACACCTCACCAGGGAGGCGTCCAGGAGGCATCCTGACCAGATGCCCGAGCCACCTCAACTGGCTCCTCTCGATGTGAAGGAGCAGCGGCTCTACTCTGAGTCCCTCCCGGATGACTGAGCTTCTCACCCTATCTCTAAGGGAGAGCCCAGCCACCCTACGAAGAAAACCCATTTCGGCGTATGTACATATATATATATATAAAACCCATACATATCCGCGATCTCGTTCTTTCGGTCATGACAGAAAGCTCATGACCATAGATGAGGGTGGGAACGTAGATCGACCGGTACAGCGCCTGCTTGACAGCAGACGTTGCGCCAATCCGCCTGTCGATCTCCTGCTCCCCTTCTTCCCCCATTCGTGAACAAGATCCCGAGATACTTGAACTCCTCAACTTGGGGCAGGACACCCCCCTGACCAAGAGAAGGCACTCTACGCTTTTCCGGCTCAAGACCATGGCCTCGGATTTGGAGGCACTGATCCTCATCCCAGCCGCTTCACACTCGGCTGCGAACCGCTCCAGTGAGAGCTGCAGATCACGACCTGATGAATCCAAAAGGACCACATCGTCTGCAAAAAGCAGAGATGAGATACCAAGGCCACCAAATCGGATCCCCTCAACACCTTGGCTGTGCCTAGAAATTCTGTCCATGAAAGTGATGAACAGAATCGGTGACAAAGGGCAGCCCTGGCGGAATCCAACTCTCACCGGAAACGAGCCCGACATACTGCTGGCAATGCGGACCAGACTCTGACACCGGTCATACAGGGACCTGACAGCCCGTATCAAAGGGCCCGGTACCCCATACTCCCGGAGAACCCCCCACTGGGCTCCCCGAGGGACACGGTCGAACGGCTTCTCCAAGTCCACAAAACACATGTAGACTGGTTGGGCGAACTCCTATGCACCCTCCAGGTCCCTGCTGAGGGTGTAGAGCTGGTCCAGTGTTCCACGACCAGGACGAAAACCACACTGCTCTTCCTGAATCCGAGGTTCGACTATTCGACGGACCCTCCTCTCCAGGATCCCTGAATAGACCTTGCCAGGGAGGCTTAAGAGTGTGACCCCTCTATAATTGCACCCTCCGGTCCCCCTTTTTGAACAGGGGGACCACCACCCCAGTCTGACAATCCAGGGGAACTGCCCCCGATGTCCATGCGATATTGCTGAGTCGCGTCAACCAACACAACCCTACAACATCCAGAGCCTTAAGGAACTCCGGGCGGATCTCATCCACCGCCAGAGCCTTGCCACCGAGGAGCTTTTTAACCACCTCGGCGACCTCGTCCCCAGAGATTGGAGAGCCCAACCCAGAGTCCCCAGGCTCAGCTTCCTCAATGGAAGGCATGTTGGTGGGATTGAGGAGGTCTTCGAAGTACTCTGCCCACCTGCCCACAACATCCCGAGTAGAGGTCAGCAGCACACCATCCCCACTATAAACAGTGTTGGTGCCGTACTGCTTCCCCCCCCTGAGACGCCGGATGGTGGACCAGAATTGCCTCGAAGCCGTACGGAAGTCTTTCTCCATGGCCTCTCCAAACTCCTCCCACGCCCGAGTTTTTGCCTCAGCTACCACCCGAGCCGCATGCCGCTTCGCCCGCCGGTACCCATCAGCTGCTTCCGGAGTTCCACAGGCCAAAAAGGCCCGATAGGACTCCTTCTTCAGCCTGACGGCATCCCTCACCGAAGGTGTCCACCAACGGGTTCGAGGGTTGCCACCGCGACAGGCACTGACAATCTTGCGGCCACAGCTCCGATCGGCCGCCTCGACAATGGAGGCACGGAACATGGTCCACTCAGACTCCACGTCCCTCACCTCCCCCGGGACATATTCAAAGTTTTGCTGGAGATGAGAGTTAAAGCTCCGTCTCACAGGGGATTCCGCCAGACATTCCCAGCAGACCCTCACAACACGTTTGGGCCTGCCAGGTCTGACCGGCTTCCTCCCCCACCACCGGAGCCAACTCACCACCAGATAGTGGTCAGTGGACAGCTCCGCATCTCTCTTCACCCGAGTGTCCAAGACATACGGCCGCAGATCCGATGAAACGATGACAAAGTTGATCATCGAAGTGCGGCCTAGGGTGTCCTGGTGCCAAGTGCACATATGGACACCCTTATGCTTGAACATGGTGTTCGTTATGGACAATTCATGATGAGCACAGAAGTCCAACAACAGTACGCCGCTCGAGTTCAGATCGGGGGGGCCGTTCCTCCAAACAATGCCCCTCCAGGTCTCAATGTCATTGCCCACGTGAGCGTTGAAGTCCCCCAGCAGAACAAGGGCGTCCCCAGGAGGAGCACTCTCCAGTACCCCCTCTAAGGACTCCAAAAAGGGTGGGTAATCTGAACTGTCGTTTGGCCCGTAAGCACAAACGACAGTCAGGACCCGTCCCCCCACCTGTAGGTGGAGGGAGGCTACCCTCTCGTTCACCGGGGTAAACCCCAACGTCCAGGCACCGAGATGGGGAGCAACAAGTATGCCCACTCCTGCCCGACGCCTCTCACCTTGGGCAACTCCAGAGTGGAAGTATGTCCAGCCCCTCTCAAGGAGACTGGTTCCAGAACCAGAGCCATGCGTCGAGGGGAGACCGACTATTTCTAGCCAGAACCTCTCGACCTCACACACTAGCTCTGGCTCCTTCCCCACCAGAGAGGTGACATTCCACGTCCCAAGAGCCAGCTTCTGCAACCAAGGATCGGACCGCCAGGGTCCCCTCCCTCGGCCGCCACCCATCGCACAATGCACCCAACTCCTTTGGCCCCTCTCACGGGTGGTGGGCCCATGTTTCCTCTTCGGGCTGAGCCCAGCCGGACTCCATGGGTAAAAGCCCGGCCACCAGGCGCTTGCCATCGTGCCCCCCCTCCAGGCCTGGCTCCAGAGTGGGGCCCCGGTGACCCTCGTCCGGGCGAGGGAACACGAAGTCCAATGGTGCCGTTCATCATTGGGGTCTTCGGGCTGTGCTTTGTCTTCCTCCCTCACCTAGGACCTGTCTGCCTTGGGTGACCCTACCAGGGGCATGAAGCCCCAGACAGCATAGCTCCTAGGATCATTGGGGCACTCAAACCCCTCCACCACAATAAGGTGCCAGCCCAAGGAGAGGCTATCTGAGAATACTTTGGTAATTTTGTTATTTAAAATTAGATTTATCATTGTACAATGGTTCCTGATGTGTCATGTCAGTGCAGGTTCTCCTATAAGGTGAGTGGTAGATGGGTGCTTGTTACATCTTTTACTTACAATACTGATAAAGCACTTAATACTTATGTGAACTTCATCAAAAACTTCAAAGCAAATACTTTGTCTTAGTTGCTGAAAGGTTGAAGAGATCAAATGCCAAAACTCCAAATATGAATACCAAATACAATAAAATATATCACAGTTAATTAGTCTTTATTTCAGAATGAACTGAAGTTAGTTCTATAGTCAAGAATGAGGGAGGATCAAGTAATGAAGTTGCAATGAAGTATACAAATGCAGTGTATGACTGATTTTTTATTTTTTTTACCTGAGCCGGTTAGTGCACTTAATGGACTACTAGATGTCGTCATGATGTTGGAAGTTGAAGTTGTGCCCTGTGTAGCTGTTGCTGCAGCAGCTAAAGCTGCCAGATTCTGCATGGAATTCAGACCTGACAGACACACGCACAGTCAATTTCTAAACCCCACTAACTCCTCCTTCTGGCTACTATGTAAAAAGTTTAATAACTATGTACTTTGCTTATGTTTGACTGATAGGCAAACATGGGGCTTGATTGAACAAGGTCCTTAGCAATTGTTGTGTGTGCATGTGTGTGTGTGACTGTGTACTTGTTTAACTATCCTATTTAGGATGATTTCTGGCATATTAATTTATAACCAATGTGCCTTATGGGAAGCAAAGTCCAATCCTGACATGGTGGCCCATTTAGGGCTAGAGGTTAGGTTTAGAGGTAATGTGTGAATTAAATTTAGGTTACGGTTATACACTGCCTGGCCAAAACAAAAGTCACCACCAAAAAATGGTCACACTCTCTAATATTTTGTTGGACCGCCTTTAGCTTTGATTACAGCCCGCATTCGCTGTGGCATTGTTTCAATAAGCTTCTGCAGTGTCACAAGATTTATTTCCATCCAGTGTTGCATTAATCTTTCACCAAGATCTTGTATTGATGATGGGAGAGTCTGACCACTGCGCAAAGCCTTCTCCAGCACATCCCAAAGATTCTCAATGGGGTTAAGGTCTGGACTCTGTGGTGGCCAATCCATGTGTGAAAAAGATGTCTCATGCTCCCTGAACCACTCTTTCACAATGTGAGCCCGATGAATCCTGGCATTGTCATCTTGGAATATGCCCGTTCCATTTGGGAAGACAAAATCCATTGATGGAATAACCTGGTCATTCAGTATATTCAGGTAGTCAGCTGACCTCATTCTTTGGGCACACAATGTTGCTGAACCTAGACCTGACCAATTGCAGCAACCCCAGATCATAGCACTGCCCCCACAGGCTTGTACAGTAGGCACTAGGGTGCATCACTTCACCTGCCTCTCTTCTTACCCTGATGCGCCCATCACTCTGGAACAGGGTAAATCTGGACTCATCAGACCACATGACCCTCTTCCATTCCTCCAGAGTCCAATCTTTATGCTCCCTAGCAAACTGAAGCCTTTTTTTCTGGTTAGCCTTACTGATTAGAGGTTTTCTTATGGCTACACAGCTGTTCAATCCCAACCCCTTGAGTTCCCTTCGCATTGTGCGTGTGGAAATGCTTTTGCGTTCACAATTAAACATACTCCTGAGTTCTGCTGTTGTTTTTCTTCGATTTGATTTGACCAAACGTTTAAGTAATCGCCGATCACGATCATTCAGGATTTTTTTCCGACCACATTTCTTCCTGGAAGACGATGGTTCCCCACCATCCTTCCAGTTTTTAATGATGCGTTGGACAGTTCTTAACCCAATTCTAGTAGTTTCTGCAATCTCCTTAGATGTTTTCTCTGCTTGATGCATGCCAATGATTTGACCCTTCTTAAACAGACTAACGTCTTTTCCACGACCACAGGATGTGTCTTTTGCCATGGTTGTTTAAGAAATGAGGAGTTACTCATTGCATCAGCTGGGGTTAAATAACTTGTTGCCAGCTGAAAGATAATCGCCTATGCAGTACTTATCCAAGAGGAGGCTTGTACCTATTTGCTTAGTTAAATCCAGGTGGCAACTTTTCTTTTGGCCAGGCAGTGTAAATACACTGATATTGGTTAGGGTTAGGAAAAAATATCTGGGTTAGGCATAAATGCAGTTAATAAAATGAATGGATGTCAATACAAAATCCTAGTATGGGTAGGAATACAAACTTGTGTGTGTGCGTGACCACACGTGTGTACCTGAAACTTGGTGTAAATTGCTGAGTGCATTTCCTGTGAAGGTAGACTGCTGCAACAACTGTAAGTAGAGCTACAGCCAACAACAAAATTTAAATTAGCTTTAAAAATTACAATTAACCTTAGCTAATGGTTCCATTTTGAATAAAACAAAAAGAATAACTAATAGACCCACACTCACTGCAAGGAACTGTGGTCCAAGATTGTGGAAACCAGATAAATTTCCCCACATGGAAGTGGCAGTGAGTTGCTGCATCTGCTGCAGCTGTTGAGCCAGGCGTTTCTGTTCTTTGTCCTTCTGAGTATCTGCAAATTTCACTACAATGGGTGATGAACAGCCCTTAACATCAAAAATAAAGGAAGTTAATTAATACTATAAATGTAATATATATTGACATATGATTTTTTAGTTGATATAAAGCAGTGGCCCCCAACCCCCAGTCCGCAGACAGGTACCGGTCCGTGGACCAATTGGTACCGGCCGCGCAAGAAATAATGAAATATTTCCGTTTTATGTATTATTTGAGTCTGGAGGATCTTTTATTTTGAAAATTCTTTAACAGGATTCTCTCGGTTACGTCTTGCGCGCCAACATTGAGTCTACAAGCAGCAAAGTGAGTAAGAAACAGAATAGATGTATTTGGAAAGTTTCTTTGCGCGGGGAAAAGGCCCAGAGAAGAGACAGGAGAATGGATTTATCCTGGCAGGTGATTCCCACATTCCAAGCTCTGCATGATATGCTGACCAGCCTGTTAATGAGGCAATGAAGCTTCAAACTGCTTCACTACTAGAGACCAAGCACCCTGTGCATGAGCAACACTTCGGGTGTCATTGTCTCTCATCACTCCCAGATGGAACCGTCTCGGTGCAGAGAAACAAGCTCAGGGCTCCCATTAGTCGTTATCGTGAGTTAAAATTTTCACGGAAGTAAAATGTTTGGTTTTGTGGCACATCTGTATCTTATTTTGAAGGGATATGTAAACGTTACCATAGTGACCAAAGTCAGAAAGCGTTAGGGCAGTGGTCGAGACGAGATGAGAGGAGTGGGGCTTGTGAGTTTTAGATCTGGTTCACACGGCACGATTTAAGGATTGTCGGCCGATTTTCCAAACCTCTGTGACCACAGAGCCGATAAAAGTCCAACAGGTTCGGTCGGTTCGTGTGTCCAGCCACACGACAGGAGCAACACACCACGGAACCGATTCCACTCACAAACATCCCGCTTCCAGAAGAAAATCTGGTAAAACCCCCAACATATTCCCCATAATAATCAAACACGGATGACAATGTAGAAGCAGTAGTGATAGTTTGTGGCTCATTTTAAGCGATACAAGACGTAACAAAAAGAGAAGGCGTTTGATAAAAGACAGCAGGAGTAGCTGCTCTATTTGCTGCACTATGATTTGGAGGTGAGTGATGTTTTTTCATAGTTAACATTTTTAACTGAATAAACATAACCACATATATAAAAATTACCTTTACATATAGTAATAAACATTTCCACATATCATCTCCGATGTCCACCGGACTCTCAGTTGCGCCATGTCAACTGTTTGGGGTTCTTATGTCACCGCGCTTTCTGATTGTCTACCTGTCACATTCAACAGGCTGCGATAATGGACCTTACCAGAGGGGCCGCTTTTCATTGGCTGATGCCCATTCTACGTGGTCACGTGTGTGGCCTTCTCACAAACACACGCTTCCCGTTAGCTAAGTCCAGCATAAAGGCAGAACTGATACAACTTCTACACTTTGAAGCCTGTCTGCTACACAGTCTTATGTTAGCTAAACAGATCAATATCCAATGTGTACTGTATCCGACATACAGTAAAGATTTTATTTTAGCAGAAAAGGCTTTGGACTAAACTGTTACTCGTGTTAGCCACTCTAGCACCAAGTACAGCTAGTCAATCAACCATCGCTGTGTTCAGGGAAGTGCTGATTAATAATCGAGAAATAAATATCAAGCCTGGAAACTTGATATTGTAACGAACTGAATGTTATGTTTTTAACGTAATCTTTGCTCGTCTTGCGGGGAGCAGGCGGTTGCCACAGTAACAGGTGTGCTTAAACTACAAAGAGAGAGCGAGTAAAAAGATATGAGTGGTTTTGAGTTGATCACCTGTTCGGGTTATTTTACCTTTGTTGACCTTTGCTGTGGCGCATTACAGCCGCTGTAGTTTCTAAACGCTGGACTAATTACCTCGTTCGTTTGTGAGTATACCTCATTCACAACAAACATCAAATAGAACAAATACATTTCATAAAATTTTAACAAACAAATGGCTTCTACTGTGGTAATTCTGTGAAATTAAATTAATTATATCCCAACTTCAGAAGATTTGCCTTTACCTTTACAGAGCTCTTTGGTTCCTCCTATCAGTCTGTAGCTTCTCATATTGATGTCATCAAACCAAATTTCAGATCTACCATAACTGACTGACACTTGCTGGCCTCAGGTTTGCAACCAGCTTGTGACTGAGAAACCAGTAACCTCCTCCCAGATGATGACATGAACTTGTTAGTTCCTCTGTCCATTGTAGTAGCTGATATATTGTGAAAATCCGGTAGAAATGATGCACTAATCGAGTCATGTTTACATAGAAACAACGCGCTGCGAGGCTTTGTTTGTGAGACTTGCTGTCACGTGGGTCGGTTGTGGGCGGAGCTTGGTAAGGTCCATCGGGCCAGGACAATGTTGAATATGTCCCCCAGCCCCCGGCCGCAGTCTTGCCAAGAAATTGCCAAGTCTTGACCGGTCCGCGGTAATGAAAAGGTTGGGGACCACTGATATAAAGTACTAATTGCAATTTTTTTTTAAAAAAAAACAACCCCTTGAAAAAAGATGCATTTATAATACAAATGTTGTAATTCAGTAGGTTTAGCCTTAAAAAAACATCACAGATCATAATTTGTCCTAATTGCACATCACCTCCAGAGTCTGTGACTGGTGCATTGACTTGATAGCAGACTGGGCCATTTGTCGACCTGTAAATGTTACAAATGCGCATCCTGAAAGACAAAAATGAAATGTGTTAATGTTCTAACAATGTTTTAGCCAGGTTATAAAATATGTTACAGCACTATTGATTTACATTTGTTTGGGTTTAATTTTATGGCAGTTTGTTTCTCAAAGCTTTGATCCTGTCATGAAAGGAAAGAAGTTAAAATATTTATTTACGATATGTACAAGAAAGTGAATAACGATAATTTTGTCTCTCTGGGTCAGGTCCAGGATTTATCTAGAGGATGAGTGGCAGAATAATAGATTAATGGCTGGATCAAGGCGAGTATGGCTGGTGATAGCTGTTTGCATGGAAAAATTGGCTTTTGGTTCCTTGGAGGATTCGCAGGAAGAGGAAGTGGTAATCAAGATCCGAAGAAAGGGGATTTACTTTGTATCCCTAGGGTCCAGGGAAATCAAACATGGAACTGCCGTGAGTGGGCATGGAGATGAGGCTTTGTAGCTGCAATGTGGATCTGATTCTGACTCCAGAAAATGAGGAAAAACATGTTTAATAGGAAGCTGAGTGGTTTGAAGAGTTGAGTGGAGTTTCCAAAGTGGGTTGAGGAACAGGCCTGAGAGAAACAATTGGTCATGGTGGTGAATAATTTGGAGTAAAAAAGTCTAAAACTACTTAAGACCAAGGACCAGAGTCAGGCTTGGAGTCTTGGGCTTCCAAAACCTCATTAACGATATATCAACAATATATAAAGGATAAGAATATATGTTTCTCAGTGTCAGGAGATAACAGTCTTGAAAGAGCATCCGACTTTCCATTCTTGGAACCTGGCATATAAGAGAATCTAAGGCACCTACCTCCAAAATAAACTGTTTGGTAGAAAATACACTAGAGGTCCTAAAATTCTCAATCTTCATAAAAAAAAATTGTAGTTATGTAAAAATATAGCTGATGGGATAAAAACCTCTTGTGCATTTGTGACTTATTTGATTGGAATCCTTAAGACATATCAGGTGTTATAAATTGGTCATTTGGATATACATATGCAGGTGAAAGATCAAAATATTTTGGCAGCTGGAAGATAAGCCATTTCCAAAATCTGGTTTTATTTGAAGGAACCAAGTCAAATACAATGGACACTGATTATTGTCAAGTGTTTCAGTGGCCGTGAGGTGTCCACACTAGAGGGACCAGGACTGTACTTCCGATTTCACTGACTACTTTTTTATTTGACTAGTTTAAGAGGTGATACAGGTGAAAAACCTTCAAACAGAAAACAAAGGTAAGTTAATTTAAATGCGTTGTTACAAAAAAGGGTACGTATTTCATCATGACAAAATTAGTATATTTAATTTAGAATAAAAGTGAGGTAACAAAGGATTAATTTATAGGTAAAAAGTATAATTCCATCGTGAGTATACTCAATTTGTATGTAAATGTTTTAACAAGACAAAACTATACTAAAAATAAGTACATTATTAACCCAATATAATGTATTAACCATTTTAATCATGGTTCAAAAGAGGGATTTTAAGTTATTGTTCTTACTTTAATTTATACAAAATAGTAGAAAATCCAAACAGTTAATTTGGTATCTTTTTCTTAGTTAAATGCTCATTTTTACAGAGCCCCTTAGGAGACATGGGCAAAAAAAATTTCTTTGGCGTTCCCTTGCAATACTTTTGTATTACCGCAATAAATTTTGAGTTCCCTCGCAAAATGCTTACTGCAATATTTGCTGGTCTATTTTGTATACAGTCACAAATGTCAATTCAAAATTTCAAATATATACACATTTAAAGAGCCTCAGTGAAAATGTTTTTATTATTAACTCTTTCTTGCAAAAAACTGATTGAAAATCAACTTATTCACTAGAAGTT